>NC_044362.1:32159340-32459340 GCF_007364275.1 Archocentrus centrarchus | reverse complement strand
TCTCAGTTAAAGCAGCCATGATCCTAATAAGGCATGACTTTCAGTCTAAATAGAATATAAACAGGTGAGTTGTATAAGAATTCAGTCCTCATACAGGTGTAACAAAGGAGGAAATTAGCTATAGAGGCCAAAACCATTTTGTTTCGTTGTGCTGGAAGTCTTTGGGAACTGACTCTCTGTTGGAGCTGGTCCCTAGTGGCACTTGGAAGTACTGCAGTTTTTGGTGTTAGCGTGTTGGCCTCGTTTTTGAGCCCCTGGAGGTTACACCTTCCTGACCTGCATTAAACACTGGCCTTCACCCCGTCCAGCCCCACTGATGATGAACTGAAACTCAGACTGTGACCCACCCTATGGACCTCACTAATGGTCTTAATGAGGCCAAATCCCTGCAGCCAGGTCCCAACATGTGAATGAAAGACTAAAGCCAGAAGAGTGGAGGCTGTTAGAGCGGCTTGTGTTGGTTCAACTTTAATAACTTCATAACATCTAACTTTGCAGATCATTGCACTTCAGTTCATACTCCAAATGCATAGAAGTGTAATAATCAGAACAAGTTTGTCATTTAAAAAAAGCTTCAAGCACAAATACCAGGAGTTTTCTCAACATCAAATTGTGTTACAACCCAGATTTTTGGGCTGCCTTTGTGTTCAGAATGACTCAGATTTGATTCAGTTGCAAAGCTGTTGAGGTGTTTTCCTGCACAACCTGCGGGTTCTCTCCTCCCCCAGTAGTTTGCCCCTGACCTCTTGGCCCAGAGGTGGATGCTGGGTCAAACTCAATAGTCTTCAGCCTTGTTAATTACGCAGGCATCTGGGGTCACAAAAGCCCTGCAGCAAAGCCTTATGAAAACATACCTGTGGGGGTTTCTCTTGGGATTTGGCACAATTTCTCTGAATCGCCTGCTCTGAGAGTCTGATGCATGATTGGTGAGCAAAGGAAGGAATGGATCAGAGTGCTTGGTAGAAAGGAAACAGATTTAGGGGTAACATGAGACAAGCAAAACTCCAAACATGAGACTTTTTTTTGGTATGCGATTTTTATCAGTGTTATTCAGTGTTCTAGCTACCAGCACAAACGGCGCACTGAAAAAGTAGACCACTCTGGTTTGTTTAGGAGCACGATGGGGGGGATGGTGACCTTAGATGACCTAAAAAAATAATCTTTAATAACTCAGAAACGAAAGCAGCACAAACGAAAATGTTAACGGCACTAACCGCTCAATCTGTTTGCTGGAATTTTTCGCGTGGGTGGGGTGTCAGCTTCACGCAGCTTCAAAAGTCTGTTTCTTCACTCGCGTAGAATTTTGTTCCGCGTGAAAGTGCTGCAGCGCGCGCACAGCAGACGGTCTCGCCTGCGCACTGGCTTCTTTTTTTTTCGCGTGGCTACAAAGTTCTACGCGCCTGGAAATTCATTGAGCGAATGTGAACACATTCCTGCACCCGTGATATAAACTTATTTGCGTGGATTTTGTTTTTGCTCGCGCGTGACTTTTGACCTAAATATAATTCCCTACGCCCCCCCCCCCCTTCCTCAGTATCGAGGGGCTCCGTCAGAATAATTTTTATGCTTTAATCCCTGATTAGTGACTAAAAATAGAGCTGCAGTAGAAACGTAATTTGGAGGATGCTGGTGAATAAAAAGCATTACAGCGTTATGGATATATTGACAAGTTTTTTTTGTTTTGTTTTTCTTTTTTTATTTAACATACAGTACCAGTCAAAGGTTTGGAAAGAATACAGTGAATTGCTGTATTCTGAGTAATTCACTTGGCATATGCCAATAAAATTGAGTTAAGCTGTATAATATTGCTGGGTAAAGATCATACAATATTATACAGAAACCCCCAACAATCAAACGACCCCCTTATGAGCAAGCATGTGGCGACAGTGGGGAGGAAAAACTCCCTTTTCAGGAAGAAACCTCCGGCAAAGAAAAACACCTCGAATTGAGTCCATTGTTGAATAAGTAGCCAAAGGTTTCTCTTTCAGCACAGCTGTGTGGGCTCAGACTGAAAGCTCCAGCTGCAGGTACGACAGTCTGGGCCTGGGCTGCAGCAGAGCTCGTGTTTAAAGGTTTAATACAGGGTGAGATTTCTGGCACAAGTCACACTTCAGTCTAGGCTCAGGCTGAGCTGCACTTAGGCTCCACTTTGCCCTGATAATCAGACTTCCTGAGCTGAGGTCATCAGTCCGCTGCCACGGCTTCTATCCTGTCTCAAATTGTTCACACTGTACCATCACAAGAATGCACACTTCGATGGCACGCTTTCATTTCTGCAAGTGTGTGTGTTCATGAATCCAGAATATATGGCAGTGGAAATAGCATTGACTCCATACTTCTTATTAATACAGTGTAGCGGAGCAGCTACGTCACTGAAGAGTCATTGATATGATGTGATGTTAATGTTTTATCAGCTGAAGTAACTTCCAGTCTGAGATTTGATTTTTGGATGTTGAGTAGCCACAGTTTGATGTAATGACTGACAGATTCAGATGGTTTTTAGTTGCTTGGAGTAACATTAGCTGATGTATTCTAACGTTTATTCCTTTTATTCAATCAAAATTTTTTAACATACTGGTTAATATAATGCGAATGTTCCAGGTTATCAGTATGTTGAAAAATGTAGTGTCCTACTTTTGTGAGGACACTCCTTATTGGCACTGCAGATTGCATGATGGGAATTTTTGATTATTTTTTTCAATGTAATCTCGTTATTTAGTGTAAAAAGGTTAACAGTCATAAATGGGTGAAATCTAGTGAAGTATCTGAGTTTACAGAACTGAGTGTGCAGCACATGTTGTGCAGACATGCCTGTCAAACCTTACACGGAGCGTTCCAGCCCATATTCAAGATGTAATTTAATCTTAATCTTCTTAAGAAAACAGCTTCTGCAGATCGATGAGAACGTTTCACCTTTTTGTCCCAGTGAAAAGAACCAGGACACATGCGCAGATTAAATGACCCGTGCCGACAGATTCTCGTTGCGTCTCAGTTTCTCCTCCTCCCTCTGAAACTTTCCCTCTCCAGCAGAGTCTGCAGCACTCTGGCTCAGTACAAAGGCTCTGGGTGAGGTCCAGAGCGGTGGAGGCACTTTGTCCAACACGCTCACTGAAGACTCCCTCCTTTCCTGCCTGTGGGGGACTTTTACCTTGGGTGGCAACAACATGTGGAGAGCCAGGGATTGGTACAAAAGCAGGGTGCTGTTTAGCTCCAGAGTGTGTGTGTTCTAGTTTGGGTAAACTGGCCCGCTGCCAGAAGTCTTTTACATGACTTACGTTAAACAGGCCCTTTCAGGTTTGGCCTCTGCTATAGGAGAAGCTATTCAAATGAGTCACACAGATGGAGAGCCTTTAAGAGACTCTGATCCACTGCTGGAGAGAAGCTCTGCTGAGATCTGCTGTTTTTTTTCAGTCTGCCATGAATCAGTAAAACGACTTTACTTCATTTTCCACGTTTGTTAACTACAGTGTCATAACACGGACCTGCCTGTTCATGTCCAAATCTATTTTCCAGACACCCTGAGAGTTTATATTATGTCCAGTCCTGTTCTCTGTCCATAGGGACTCGAGATAATCTAAACGCTTTGAGGATGTGGACTCTCGTCCTACAAGTTCAACTTTATTTATAAAACTCAGCTAAAGCAAGCGGCGTTTCCCAAAGTACTGTCCAAGAGACAAATGACAAGGCTGTCGTTGCCACGGCGCTCTACTTTTTAAGAAGGGCCACAAATGGGTTCTCTCAATTTTGGATACAGTTTTTTTTTAGGCACTTACACATAAAAAAAGTTTAGAGCTCATTTCTAAACGATCTGACTGAAACCAGATTTTTTTAAAAACCTAGAAGGCAACCAGAATACTCCATCACTAAACGATGTGCTGACCTGTTTCTCACAAGGCAAACATTCCATCCATCCACCCACCCACCCATCCATCCATCCATCCATCCACCCACCCACCCACCCACCCATCCATCCATCCATCCATCCACCCATCCACCCACCCACCCATCCATCCATCCATCCATCCACCCATCCACCCATCCATCCATCCATCCATCCATCCACCCACCCACCCATCCATCCATCCATCCATCCATCCATCCATCCACCCACCCACCCATCCATCCACCCACCCATCCATCCACCCATCCATCCATCCATCCACCCATCCATCCATCCATCCATCTATCCACCCATCCATCCATCCATCCATCCATCCATCCATCCATCCATCCACCCACCCACCCATCCATCCATCCATCCATCCATCCACCCACCCACCCATCCATCCATCCATCCATCCATCCATCCACCCATCCATCCATCCATCCATCCATCCATCTATCCATCCTTCCTCTTCTGCTTATCCTTTTCGAGGGGGGGGGGGGGTAATAGTCTCTGAGTCTGAAGCCTTTTTTGCAGATGGCAGAATTGTACCTTCTGTATGTGGTTAATGTTGTGAAAGGATTCGCTTTAACCCAAACCATAATCACTTCCTAAAACAACACTGAGAGTAAAATAAAGACATGGAGATCTAAAAAGTGAAGCTGAGGCTTTCAGCCTGCTTTCTTTCCTGTGGCCAGCAGGCGGCGACGTCTCTGCAAAAAGAATTCTAGGAGAAAATGACCATAATGCTGACTTGATTTATAACCTCCGTAAACACTTTGCTATCAAATTTATGCTCAAATTGCTACTTTTGAGTCAAACATGTTTATTTTGTTTATGGCCCCATGCAGATGAAGTAGATGATAAAACAGGTTTTCATTTACAGCGTTGCTGCTGTGACTCTTTCATTTAGCACATTTTAAACCTTTTATTCCACTTTGTCTGTTCAGCAGAAACTCAGCTGCAAGTCTGATTTTCTCAGTTTACCAATATATAAAAAGTTACCAACAACCCAGAATCATGCATGTATGTGTAACGTGATTTTACTCCAAACTGTGACTGATAATATTTATAATAGAAAATCTGCTGACTCTGTTATCGTCCCACAAACAAAGACACCTTCAGAGATGTGAAATAAAAGAAAGGAAAGTTCGTGCAAGACGGCTGTCAAGTGATTCGGTTAAGTTGTCGGGTAACAAAGAACATTTGTGTGTTATCAGATTAGTTGCCGGTGGTGGGAGAGGTGATGAAACGAGCATCAATGTTTTTCATGGCGTTGTGAGTCTGTGGCATGTACGTCTGCTGTAATGCAGTCTGTCCGTATGAAACCCGCGGCCTCTTTTCCACTGGAATTTCCTCAGTCCGCGGCCAGTGTGTAACATCCACATTCATTATAAATCACATCCAGTTTGTTTCCAGGATGCTGCAATATTTCATATCTCTGCTTTGATTGTGGGGTTGCGAACATCTCCTAGTCAACTGAGTTAGTGGGGAATTTTAATACACATAAAATCCAGGTCACAGCAGCCTTTCACTGACCTCTGAACCCAACTCAGCTTCAGGGAAAAATAATTCTAAATGGAAAACAATAGAATTTTGATGTGTTCATTTACAAAGAGAATGTTACTGTAACTGAATTGGGTTGATCTAACCTGGGGTCTCTTATGAGCTTTGTTTCTTCCACTCATGTTTTTAGTGTCGTCCTGATTGTTCTTTCGTGCCGCTCAGTGGAGAAGGAGCCGCCGCTCTATGGGGAGTCTCCCAGACATTATCCAAATGAAGAGTTTTGTTCCTAAATGAAGTCACACCTACTGTTAGAAAATGTTTGCAGATGTGAAAGAAACAGTTTAAGAGGGTCTGATGTTTGAAGTGTCATAAACAGGATTTTAAAACAAAGGTTAGCAGGCATGCTGCGGTGCTTCCTACTCTGCAGTTAACTTTAATTAAGGCTCCCACCCAAAAAGGAAAAAAAACACACACATTGAAGATATGTTGGAGATGATATTGCTTGAATTTTCACTATAATCTAAAAGCTTTATCGTCCCCATGGACACTGATGGGAACCATACATTCAGGACCTGAACCTAATAACTGAGCCCAGAAACTCGTCAGGAAAGTGTTCACTGACATTACAGTGCCATTGAACTGAGGGTCATTTTCCCATAGACTTCTATGCATTTGACTTATTTTTGCATTCAGAGGTGTCACCCCTGTTCCTCTTTAAAGCAAGAGCACCTGTGACTGTAACAGGGGTCAAAGTGCTATTATAATAAAGTAAATATTTTGGAACGCTTGTTTTTAGCCATATTCTGTACAAAACCACACTGACCTGTGGTCAGTGAAGCAGCTCTCAGACACACCTGCTGCTGATGTTCTGAGGTGGGATGTTTGTATAGATGTGGTCCAGCAAAGGTCTGTGTTCATTGGTCAGAGAATCTGTGTTGTGATGTGTGTGGAGTTTGATGGGTCCAGCTTGGACAGTTTTGAAGTCGTGCCCTTGGCCCTTGGTCAGCATGCAGCCCTTGTGATAGAGAACATCTGTGTAAAGTTTGAAGGGTTTAGCCTGAGAGCCGAGCTAAAAGTGCAGGTTTAAGTCTGCTCAACATTTATTTCACTTTTCAGATTTGTAAACTGCATCCATCTTTTACATACCGGTCTCTGCTGGCTACCACTCAGTCGAAGCCTTTGTAAAGGCCTGCTGTGCTACAGTGGCTAATGCACTAATGCTAATGTGTTCCCTGATTATAAAGCCGCCTGTTATGCAGGACCGCTGTAGGTTTCTTTTCAGTATACTTTGTTCTAATGTCTCCCTACAGTATCACTGACATGCTTCCTTACTGATGGATTTTCTCATTGGCTTCCAGAAAAGGTCAGAGGAGCTGTTGTAGTTTTAGCTGTCCTGCTTATGACCAGTAAGGGTTTCTCCTTAGTGTGCCTGTTGAATAATGTGTCTTTTGGGGAGTAATCTAACAGTCAGGAGTTGCAGTCAGTGTCTGGGTTTTCAGGTTGATTATTAACACGGCTCTCCTGAAGCTCACGCTGTGTAGCTGTGGGTTGCCAGGTTCATGTTAAATGTCACTGAGATGTGTGTAAGGGTAACCTGCTGTGTTTGACACTTTTGTTATCCATTACAGCAGCAGAGGTGCGACTGCACATGTGATTTTAGACCTTTCTCTTATCCTTTTTTTTAGTTGCTGTGTCTGTTAAATGTCCCGAGGTTGTTCAAGAGGAAACTTCTGTGTCTGTTGCTCTGCACACTTTCTTCTACATTACAAGATTCCTACAAACCCCGAATGTCCGTCTGCTGCCAGTGACAATATGAAACACATATCCTTGGATGGAAAAATGTCTCCAGTGCTCTGTGTGTGTGTGTGTGTGTGTGTGTGTGTGTGTGTGTGTGTGTGTGTGTGTGTGTGTGTGTGTGTGTGTGTGTGTGTGTGTGTGTGTAAACAAAGCCTGCAGTGGGATGAAAGTCACGCTGCACACCACTGATTGTGGATCAGATCAGGCAGATGAAGCTCGTCAGGTGGTTTGACATGCAAAATCATAGTCATCACCGCAGAGCATGGAGAGTGTGTGTGTGTGTGTGTGTGTGTGTGTGTAGTTTAATATGAAGTTACTATAAAGCACTGCAGCTACTGAATGACTATCCATGAATGGTTCTGATTGTTCTCCTCAGTTTTTAGAGTAAAACATATTAATGTCATTAAACTGCGTGCTGCCACATTGTTGCAGCGCACGAGTTTGTTACATTTCAGACAGATTTGTCTGCTGTTCACTGATGTCAGTGAGAGTAGATGTTCCTGATACGGTCGTGTGAAGCACACAGCTCTGCCTCAAACACACCTGTTGTTGTGTTTGAGGGTCATGCAGAGCTAGTCTATTAAAGTGCATGAATAACCATTAGGTGCATGTCGTTTGCTGTTGATCATTCCCATTCTCAGCCTTTCATGCTTCACGCCTCCAGTGGCTTCATGTACTGTTTATTCACTTCTTATTTTCATCCTATTGTATTTCATGTGTAATTTTTAAAGGTCTGGATTTCATTCAGTAGATGAGCCAAGTCAGTTAGCAGTGGCCAGTGCTCCATCTAGTGGTTGTGGTTGGGAACATTTCCTCTGGACATCTCTTGTGACCCCATCAGCTGCGTGTCTCACTGCTGGTATCTGTTTAACATGTAACCCAGCTTGTCAGTGTGAGTTAAAAGCTGCTGCAGGCAAATTTCTGCCACATCATCATGATTGTGTGGGTTTTTTTTTCTGTCCCTCAGTGGAGAGAGTGGAGCTGGTAAAACAGAAAGCACCAAGCTGATCCTGAAGTTCCTGTCTGCCATGAGCCAACACTCACTGGAAGTATCGTCCCGAGACAAGACATCACATGTGGAAGAGGCGCTGCTGGAGAGCAGGTAATTACATTATCATTACAAGTTAACTAGATGATACTATGTGGTAATGGTTAATTGCTTGCCTGGTTAATGATCACATCCCTTCTTCACTCCACAGTCCCATCATGGAGGCCTTTGGGAACGCCAAGACTGTGTACAACAACAACTCCAGCCGCTTTGGGAAATTTGTCCAGCTGCATTTCAGCCAGAAAGGCAACATCCAGGGAGGCAAAATTGTCGACTGTATCCTTTAAAACCCACTCAGTGTTAAGTGGCCCACACTTCCTTTGCCTGCTTATTTCCAACCCAGGCTTAGCATACAGGAAGGACCTGCTTTAAGAGATTAGCAAAAATGCTGCCATGGGTAAAAAATATGCAGAACACAACAAGCAAGTTATGACCACAGCTTCCAATTAATTTATCTGCACAAATCCTTCAACAAGGATTGCAGTTCAGGTGACAACAAATATGTAAATTAGTCATAATAACTCTTTTTAATCCCCTAATTTAGAATTACATTTAATTTGGCACCTTTTGAAGCTCTTTATTATTTCTCCATCTTTGTGTATTCACATAAAAAAAAAAAAAACATTAACATGGTTTTTATGTTCACAAGAGGTCATGTGATTAACTAACTTTATAGTTTTAACATTTGTTTAGCTGAATGAAGGTCCAGCTGCACTTTAGGATACATTTAACTGGCGGTCTCAAACTCCCGGCCCGCGGGCCGCATCTGGCCCCGCCCCCTACTTCCGGTCCGCGATTTGTTGTCAGAAACTTTTTTGACATTTCGCTAACTCCTCTTAATTGGAGGGGAAAGCGAAATGTCAAAAAAGTAACTTAAAGGACCAAATTGTCTTATATTTTTGACAACAAATCGCGAACCGGAAGTAGGGGGCGGGGCCGGATGCGGCCCGCGGGCCGGGAGTTCATTTTAATAGAATTTAAATGCAGCTTTAGCACCTTTGCTTATGCTGTTGTCTTTGAGCATTTTTGCATGATTGTGTCAGCAGTCGTATGCATGCAGGCCTTTTTCACTGCTTTGTGCCTTGACACTGTTGTGACCACAGACCTCTTAGAAAAGGTGAGTCTTCTTCCTCCCACCAACTCTGTCATTGCATTGACTCTTAAAGCATCCTGTTGGCTTTGTTGTCCAGTGTGTTTGTAAAAAAGGGAAGATTCAGATTAATGCTACAAGAAGCTTCTGTGGAGTTTTTGACATTGTAGTAAAAACTTGCCATCTTCAACATCAGATTTAGATGTTTAAACTGACTAAAGGGCTACACCTCAAACAAGCCAACAGATGCCCAGGGTTTGGTGCATAAAATCTGAATATGTGCATCTGTATTGATGTGAAGATGTGTATTTACTGTTCCCTCCTCTTGCTCTGCAGAACCGAGTGGTCCGGCAGAACCCGGGGGAGAGAAACTACCACATTTTCTACGCCATATTAGCAGGGACTAACAACCAGCACAGAGGTGAATACGGGGAAAAAATAACATCATCATATGGAAATCATAAACCTTGCATCACAATTTGTCAGTTGCAAAAATCTTAAATAAGCATTTAAGCAGGAAAGTTAATGCAGGTGATTCCACACGTTATGAATCAGTGCAGACAGGCTGCAGGCGCAGAAAGAGCACAAAGCTAACGTGGTCAAAAATGTGTTCCAGATGTTGTAATTTGTGTATTTGTGCATCTGCAGAGGCGTTCGGCTTGACACATCCTGACAGCTACCACTACCTGAGACAGTCCGACTGCCACGCCGACAAGACAATCAATGACAAGGGCACTTTTCAGGATGTTCAGGTACGCCGGACACTGACGGGGATGCTGAACATGATGCTGCACAGACATTTACACATGAATATGTTGCATTTACTGATTTAAGACTAAAAGGAATGATCATTTTTAGTATTTTGAGGTTTTAAATGCTTTTAAGAGATTAGCACTTTATGTGTCGTATTCCAAAAACCTTTCAGTTAAATTTCAAATGTGCCAAAATGTTAAAATGCACAGAGTGTGCACATATTTTTCCATTTCCCCGCATAGTTTTACATACATTATATTTCTGTGTGGTATTCATCATCTATAATCCAATCTCATTGTACATCCTGTATAATGACAATAAAGGCATTCTATTCTATTCTATAATCACGAGTCAGAGGAAGAAACGTTTGATCCTGGTGAGACTGAAAACTGAACTTACTGCTGCCAAACCAAAGCATCAGAATTATGGCTTTAAATCAGTGTAAACCTCAGAAACAGCACAGCTAACGCAGCTTTCTCCCAAAACAAACCTCAGCCTGGGAGAATTTCAACGTGAGGCGTCCGGAGGTTTTCATCCATTCTTTTCCCTTTGTTTGCGGTTCCCAGAATGCCATGCGGACAATGCAGTTCTCAGAGCAGAACATCACCGAGATCCTGCGCCTCCTGGCCGGGATCCTCCATGCGGGGAACATCGAGTTTGTGACGGCCGGAGGAGCTCAGATTTCCTCCAAATCAGGTAGAGTTTACCCTCACTGTCCACTTTTCCCCTGCTCCTCATCTCAGCAAGCTCTGCAGGAACTTTGGTGAGTTAATTATGGTCCTACAAACCTGTAAGTAAGACACTGCTGTCACCAAAGTAGTTCTCATGATTAAACTTAACCACGCCTGACGCAAAGAAATTGACAAACAGTTTAAGTGCGTCTGTTTTGGAAGATTACAGCAAAATACTTAGTTTCACTCTCCCCTGAAACCCCAAACATTCAGACTTCAGAGCACAAAGAAGTGAAGGATCTTAGTGCTAATATGTAATGTTCAATAGCCGAAGGTCAAGCTTGCACAGGTGGTGACAGAAGTAACTGTGGTGTGAATGAGGACTGGGATGATGCTAAAAATCCAACAGAATCTTAAAAATAGGTTTAAGTATAATATTTCAAGCATTGTTTTTTAAGTTTTCTGTGCTTTAAAATTGTATTTTAAGTCCAAATTTGTCTCAAGTCTTTAATGACGTGTGTTTCATATGTTGGCAGCTCTCAGCTGGACATCTGAACTCTTGGGGCTGAACTCAGATCAGTTAGCTGAGGTCCTGACGCACCGGTCCATGATCCTCAGGGGCGAGGAGATCTCCACACCGCTAACTGTGGAACAGGTCAGTTGTACTTTCACTATCATATATATCAGATTGAGGACTTTGATCGTTTACTTTATCACTAACTGAACTTGACGTGACGCTTCTGCACATCTAATTGTCAAATTTATGTAGGGTAAGCTATTTAAGCTGCTTTAACCTGCCTACGGTGCTGTGAATCTGCAAGCTCCTTTGCAACCCACCTCCACTGTGCTGGGATCTTGCTGCTGCTTTCATTAGTGAAGCAGTCACAGTGTTTGTCAGTGGTGTCTAAATGCAAAAAGAAGTTCAGGAACAGCTGACTTTGCTGTTCTTGGTGACAAATGCAGTAGGGCCGAGTTTAGAGATGGATTAAAATAATAATAATAATACATTTTATTAGGTGGCTTTCAAAACTTCTAAGGTCACCATACAGAAATCAAATAAATACAATAAAACCAATTAAATCAGTCAACAGTAGAGAAACCATGGAGAAACCACTGAGGACTGAAAGAAGATAAAAATGTGCAGTAGAGCTTTTAGATCTTCAGTCACACTCTCTACTGCATCCTACAGTTCCCACAATGCATCTCCACATGAACTACTGCTGGATTAGTAAATACTCACATCTTTCATTTACACCACCCAAACTAACCTTCAACCTCATTCATGACTAATTTTAGTCTGAAGAAAGTTCCGCTTGTATGAAATGAAGGCAAAACAAAACACACCCAAAACCCAAACAGTGTTCAAGCTTTCCGGCTATTCTCTGCTTCTTGCTGTGTGACGACAGAGGCCTTCCGGGGGGGTCAGGCCTGAATTTACAGTATTTCCTCAGTTCATGAGTCTGTAGGGGGCTGTGGGGGAGAGCAGGTTGGGTTTTTTTTGTTTGTTGTGCTTCTTTCTCTGATTCTTTGACTTTCAGAAGGTAAAAATGTTACCAGTTTGCTTTAATGCTTCTTTGAATATGATAACATTATAAATTTAGAGTTTAAATCGTGGCTGTCTGGACCTTTTTTTTTTTTGATATAAAACCCTTTTTACTCTACGTGTCATTTCTTCTCTTTATTGCTGCTGATGGTACCTAATAAAGTGAATATGCCCTAAAAATATCAATTTTAAACATTCAAACAGGGCTGCAACCAACCGAAGAAATATTTTAGTGGCAGTGGCGCAGTGGGTAGGCGCTCGCTGGAAGGTTGCAGGTTCGAGCCCCTGTCCCTGCGCTGCGTTGTGTCCTTGGGCAAGACACTTAAACCACATTGCCTAACGTTAGCGCCGGTCTCTGGCTGCATGACCGCAGATGCTCGTCTCTGGATGAGTGATCTGGAACGATCATTTCGTTGTGTGCCTTGTGCGCACAATGACAATGAGTTGAATCTAATCTAATTTTGTATTATGGATATTATAATGCGTTTTATGTAGATGTAAATCAAACATTAGAAAAACAAGTTGATGTCATCAAATATCTTCTTTTGCTGTAACGGCTCCAAATCCAGAGAAATTAAATTTGCCATAAGACAAATTTGTAGTTGTTAGAAGCTTGAATGTTTTATTTGTAGTGCACACAGCTGATTAACAAAACACATTTCTGTCACTTATTGATTAACTGACTAACTGTTGCAGCACTAATTCTAATAGTATTAAGTGAACATATTACAAATCAGAATAAGAGATTAAATCAGAAAAACAGGATTGCCCACTGATAAATGCATGAAATTATAATAGCTAAATTATTGGTAATTTCCCATAATTCATAACTCTCAAATAACTTTTAAGCTACTAATTAAAGAAGTTTTTTTTGGCTGTACACCAACAGTGTTTGTCCTGCTCCTTTGCAGGCGGTGGACTCCCGGGACTCCATGGCCATGGCACTTTATTCTCAGTGTTTCAACTGGATCATCCGCAGACTCAACGGCCGCATCAAGGGCAAAGAAGACTTCAAGTCCATCAGCATCCTGGACATCTTTGGATTTGAGAACTTTGAGGTATGTTGGGGAAAATCCCCCATGGACACTACTGGCACTGTTCCAGAACCATACTACCATACTGACCAAACAACATGTAAACTAAAGGAAGAACAGTCAGTTAACTCATATAGAAAAAGAGAAAAAAAAATCCATCCAGGTCAGCTGTTTCCGAGTCCACTAGGAAGCAAGAATGTAATGTTCCCTCAGGGTCAAATAAAGTTTATTAAATTTAACTGAGTTAAATTAAATTCCAGTCGCTCTCACGGGCACATTAAGTTAAACTGTATATTTCCCCTCCCCAAGAATCTTAATCAGATTTTGTAATTAATCATAAAAATCAGTAAATAAACCTCAGGGATTCCTTGTTTTTCAGTTCATTAAGTCTTCTCTGTCTGATAACCGCCTAACTTTGTTCCCTGCAGGTCAACCGCTTTGAGCAGTTCAACATCAACTATGCAAATGAGAAGCTTCAGGAATATTTTAACAAGCACATTTTCTCCCTGGAGCAACTTGAATACAATAAGTAGGTGGAGGTTGTTACTTTGCTGTTTGATACCACTGCTTGCAAAAGATGGCAAAAGTGAAGATTATCTAAAGTTCAAAGTTTTCAGGCTGTTCAGGTGAACTCTGTAATAGATATCCAACATTTAAATACATTTAATTTGATATTTTATACTTATTGTTTTGACATTATCCAATTAAACAATTAACTGGCACATACTATAGAACAGATTTAGCCTAGAAAATAAAAAGATACTCTTGGTGCTACTTACAGGAGGATATTTTGCTATGATCGAAACCCATTAAAAATGTAACTGTAGCCATTGTTTAACTCCCCATGTTGAAAACATAATGGAAATTATTAGAAGAAAAGTATTTACCTAAACAAATGTATGTTTTGTATTCTTTCTGATTGTGCCGCTAACTGTATGTTACTCTGCTAAGCTAGCTTTAAGTAAATTTAGCTTAAGCTAAAGCTAGCTCTCACAAACCCTAAAGCTATTTCTATTTAACATTGCTGGTTGAGATAGTTATCTAGACAGAAATATAGCGAATTTTATGGTGTCCCAAATATCTTTCCATTGGTCAGTTTTGATCAAATATTTAACGACTTGTTGGACTTTGTGTTTGTAGCGTTAGCTCTGTAACGCTAGCTGCCATTTTCCAAAAGCTGTTCTCATGTCTGGAAACAGTGACATCATCCTGTGTCTGAAATCACTTAAAGTTTATCGGCTTTAATGTGACATAAGCTTGTTGATAACACAGGGTTAAACAGTGCTTTGCATCAGCTGAGCTAACACAAAATTAGAGCTTTGCTGCCAAATAATTAACATATATAGAATAAAACATATTTTCCCTTCCACCCATTTTAAAGGTAAATAGGTGGTTGAGATCATTAGCTTGAGGGGAATCAGCATAATCGCTCACCGTCTCCATTTATGCGTGATCTGTAAATCTGGGACCACCTCAGTAGTCAGGGATGAAAACATGCTGGTGGAGGCCCAGTGAAAGACTAGACGGTCTCAGAATATGAGATGCGCTTTCGTGCCAGTTCCCCTGAAATTAAACGTGTCCATTGTTTACCCGCATCACTAAATCCTGCTTTTTATTTTTGCTTCTTTTGTCTGCTGCGTCTTGCAGGGAAGGCCTGGTTTGGGTTGACATAAACTGGATGGACAATGGAGAATGTCTGGATTTGATTGAGAAGGTTTGCAGATGATTCAGGATTTGTGAAACAGTGATTTTTAAAAAAGATGTTTCTATGATTCTCTGCAAAACAAATGTTTTTACAAAGTGCAGTTAAATTAGTTAACAAATATAGAAATGATTGATGTGACCTCGTTGAGACTGCAGTGTTATTAGTGCATTGGTAGGATAATACTATTGATGAAGTGCATGTAAATGTTTAAGCAATATGAGATCAGAATAGGCAAGACGCGAACAAGAAGAGCAAAAAAGGTGGCGAATCTATCGTACATTAATGATAATATAAATCATGTTGATGACTCGTGATAGTGATTAAATCTGTGTTTCCATAGAAACTGGGTCTTCTGGCACTGATGAATGAGGAGAGTCACTTCCCCAAAGCCACGGACGACACCTTACTGGAGAAACTCCACAGCCAGCACTCAGTATGTCGAGCTCCTGTTGATCTTCTCCTTTTAGCTGTTGTAAAACTGACCTGAGATCAGTCACATGCACTTCTTTGTTTCTGTTTTTTTTTAGATTGCTTTAAAAATACAAAGTCTATAAAAATGGTCCCACTTATCCCTTTAAAAAGTATGCTGTTTGGTTTTCAAAATGAGGACAAGAACACTCAGGAGAGCTCTTGGCGCTTTAAATGCACATCTTAATGCTGATACCTTGTTAGCATTGAAGTCCACTGTGGGTTGAAACCCAATTTTAAATGTTCCTCGGATTTCTGGGATAATGTTAAAATAAATTTGGATCAGTGCCTCAGATTTCACACAGCTTCAGAGCTACTTAATCACTTTCATCTGGTAAACTGGTAACTTCAGTGTGTCACATGCTGTGGTGGAGAATCTAGTGTTTCAGCATCTGCTGCTGGCAGGATATCGATCGCTTTAAGCAGATAGGACTGCTCATATCTTCATGTTTGGCTTTGCGGCGAGCAGCTTGAGTCAATTTAACACTGATGCCGTTGCAAGTAGTAAAGAAGAAAAATAATACTTGAGTTCAGAGTGTGAGCTCTTTTTTAATGTTACTAAATCTTTTCTTGGCTGTGCTTGTAGTGCAGCTTTACAGCCTTGTTGGCCTCGTTGCGATTCGGATCCAATGAATGACTGTTGGATTTATTAAAACCAGAGACAGTAAGAGTGTTAAGAGGAGACTTTTTTTAAATTTACAGCAGTTGGAACAAATCTGTGTCCCAGTTTTGTGCAGGTATGACCTCAGAAACCAAAAGGCGATTTCAAACACTCTCAGCATAACTGCTCGCTCTGTCCTCCTGCAGAAAAACCCTTTCTATGTGAAGCCGCGTGTTGCTGTGCACTACTTTGGAGTCAGACACTATGCAGGAGAGGTGAGACCATAATATGTGTTTCTGTTTATTTTTTATTGCTGTGTTTTTGTGGTTTTATTGGAGCACATTGATTTAAAGTGAAAAGCCCCAAAGCAAATCACCTGTCCAGGTGTCATTCGGTTTTCTTTGCTCCTATGAAACTCTCTCTGGCGCACCCTTGTGGCTCGGTGCAGGTGGTGTATGACGTGCGGGGGATGCTGGAGAAGAACAGAGACACCTTCAGAGACGACATCCTGAACATGCTGAGGGAGAGCAGGTAGGCGTGGGGCTCTGCTTTGGATGTCTATTGTCAGTCTGCGCATTTGTTTATTAAAAAGGTTAAAATTAAATCAGCTGAAATGAAACAGACAGATCTCAGATTTGATCAGTTTTCTCACTCATGGGGCTTTTCCTGAACCTTCCTGCAGCTAAGCTCCAGAAGCAGCTCGGACGCCTGATTTCTACATGATTATTGCAGCAATAGCCAAAAACTGAAAAGTATAAAGATTGATATTATTGATCAAAGTTTCACTAAGCATTCACTTTGTTCTTTCTTTTCATACCTTAAAGAGGGACTGGTGCTGTGAGCATTCACTGTGACATTTGCACAACAACATGATTTCCAGATTATTTCATTTTGGATTTGCACTGGGAATTTCACATCAGTATTTCCTGCTGTTCCTCAGGTTGGACTTCGTCTATGATCTCTTTGAACACGTACTGAGCCGGAACAAACAGGACACTCTGAAGAGCAGCATCAAGCACAGACGGCCCACAGTCAGCTCCCAGTTTAAGGTAAGTCGCAAATAAACTTCCTGAATCGCTCTTTAGCTTTGCTAAATGCTGGAAAACCTACACGGGTGTGACCAGAAGCTATTGCAGTGGCAGCAATGGTTGCACTGCTACAGTGGTAGAATAATGACTATGGTAGCAGATACTGCTGCAGGTTATAAAATGAACATCATGCTGCATTAAATAGAACTTAAAACTACAGACTGAGAAAGTAAACTCATCAGGAATAGTTTACTGCATTCATATTTCAAGTTAAAAGTAGGGACATTTCTGCTTAGACTTCTGCCCCCTGCTGGCCATTAGAAAGAATGCAGGTTTAAGGGAATTCCACATAGGTTCTCTTTTCATAAATGCAGTCTGTGGTTATTACAGTACCAATACTTGTGATAATATTAGTAACAGTAACTGAAATGGTGTTGTTGTGGTTGTAATAGCAGTGTAGTACAAGTTGCAGTTTTAATACTGCAAGCATTTGATAAAACTGTATAGGCAGTAGTTATCTCTGAGTGGTTTTTATTGGCTGTTACAATAGTTTTTGCAGAAGTATACACACCTTTAATACTGTAAGTGTTTTAATAAAAATGTAGGAAATTGAAGAAAAGGTCAGCATGATGTAAATTTCATCATCAGATGGTGAATGCAGGATTCATGGACCCTCCTTGATGTTTATATCAGTTGCAATACTGGCAGTAACAAAAGTGTTTGCACCCATTTTCTCGCAGGACTCTTTGCACTCCCTGATGGCCACGCTCAGCACCTCCAACCCATATTTTATCCGGTGCATCAAACCAAATACACACAAGGTGAGTGTTCACGAACGCACTATTTGTACAAACACAGGTTTGCCCCGAGCACACATCAGCTCATCTCGATGTTGGAGCATATGTGTGGGAATCGTTTGTCACTTAATAATCAAACAATCCTCCCCCACCGACCAGCCGCAGACCGGAATGAACGGTGTACGGCCCTTCTGGTGACCTATGACCTCTGGTTACCTAGCAACAGGCAGGAGTAGTAGAGAATGCAGGGGTAATGTACACAAATCATATACGGGGATGTGACTCCCAGTGCCAGCCAACCAAATCTGCTGCGTACTGTATGTAATAATACTTCACACAGCCAAACATACAGTAAACATATTTCAGAGGAGAGTTTAGATCACAGCCTGATTATTGCATAAAAACTATGCCTTTTTTGTGGATAAAAATAAACAAACAAATAAAAGAAACAAAAAAAATAGGTCAGTAAAAATTTGTGAGCTTGAATTTATGGAATAAAATGCAAATATAAAGTAAATAAAAATGAATTCAACGGCCTGTTTTCATGTCCCAGCTTCAAAAATATATTTTCAGGTTTTGATAATTTTATTAAAACAGATTTTTGGTAATTTTCCAGTCTGATTAAAATCATTTCTATATTAATGAGGCTAAACTAACTTCTACAGCACAATTTTATCAAACATATTTAATTCATTTGAAGAAGAAACGGGAATATTTTGTTTGTGGAAAACGAGTTTTTACCTGCACTTTGCAGCTGCTGTTTAACTGAATTTTATTTTAGATCATCTGTTTGTTTGTTTTTGCTCTGTGGGAATTATTAATGAGCCACAACAAAGCTGTGATGCCATTTTTATGCAGTTTGTTTAAAGAGCTTGTAACTACATCAGTGTAGCTGTGTCATACTAACAGTGATCGGCTTGTTTTAAAAGAGTAACACACACTCTCAGCAGTTTCTTCTTTTATTCCATCATGAGCCAGGCTCCCCTCTTTCTAGCCTGTACCTGCCACGTGTTCATCTACAGTCTGTGCTTTATAGGAAAGGACAGCCGTGCATTGACTAACTCGCTGGCAGGACAGTTCTTAGATCAGTAGATCATCAATATCTGTCAGGATGTCTCTCTGGCTCTTTACTGTCACGCTGAATTTGAAATCCTCGTGTTGATTGTTGTGTCAGTGATGTGCAGACAGGGAATTAATGTTAATTTGCTGTTTTTATTCTTACACTACACGGTCACCGGTGATGCTCGAAGATTAGGAGCAAATTAAACTGATTTCTGCTAATTTAGGAGAAAATTGATACATTTTGCAGAATTATCTATCAATGTGTTTGACAGGAACATTTATACTACAGTATAATTGTTTTGCTTTTCAGTAAACCAATCCAGTTATCAGTTTGACTGTTACACTTAAACCAGGACAGTCCCTACTTCTCCTCCACACCTCCTTTTCCTTCATTATCCTGCTTCTCAATTCCCACTGTACAATATCTGATAGAACAAGATGAAAAATAAATGCAGTTTAATCTCACAGTGCGACTTTTACAGGAGCTCAGCTGGTTTTTACTAATTTTAGAAGAAAACATAAAATTAGTAAGCTATGAAGAGATGGGTGTGAGGTGTGACTAGAGTTTTACTGAAGAAGAAGAGGGTGTCAGAGAAGTTAGTGAAAATCTGTGGGAAGTTGTAGGTGGAGTATTTCACCGTGTATCCACCCAGTTGATGCAGCTGTCCCGTCCCATCCTACTGGTGACGAATCCAGCTGAAACACATTGTGAGCTTCCTGGCTCAGCCGTGGTGTTTGACCTGTGACGGATTCACTTTATGTTGTTGAGCCTTAATCTTTGTGCTGGAAGCTGTGACGAAGGCCGACGTGGACGCTCAGACGTTTGTGACGCAGATGTGCTGCATCTGTACGTCACTGGGACCAGTTCAGTGTCTGAAAGTCTCTCTGTGGTCTCTGCAGGGTTTTTCATTCACACACACACACACACACACACACACACACAGTGGGTCCCTCTGTTTCTGTGTGTGTGTGCGTGTGTGTGTGTAAATGAGAGACTTGCTTCTACATTACTTTAGATGCATTTTCCTTTTTTGCCTTGAAGAAATGGTGGAATTGTAACTAGAATCAAACATATTTGTCCCAGCTATCAATAAACTAAAAGCAGCTGCTTGTGTTTAAAGTTTAAATGTTTTAAACTGTATTTAATTCAGTCGATCCAAACCATTTGAAACTTTTCTTTCATACCATGAAGGATAAAACTGAATACCTAGGCACACCCTTTGATTCAGCAGCTTGCAGGACCTCCTTTATCAGCAACAGCTTGAAATAATCGTTCTCTGTATGACTTTGCAAAACAAGCCCAAATCATCACCATGGTTGACAGCTTGTATGAGGTGTTTGTGCTGATATGCAGTGTTTGGTGTTCACCAAACGTGCCACTAATGCCTCAACATCTTCACTTTGGTCTCATCTGTCAAAAGGACATTGTTCCAGAAGTCTGGTGGATTGTTCAGAGGCAGCTTTGCACACCTGTTCTTGCACTGGCTCAAACTTTAACAGCATGCTAACTGAGGCCTGGAGAGACTGAGAGTCTGAGCAGTGCACAGTCTGACCCTAAATCTGCAGGGGAAGATGCTCCACAGCAGCAAACTGCCAGAACGTCTGCTTTTATAGAGGTGGTCGCACTCGCTTATGGTAAATAAGCATAATAAACACCAGATGATGTTCTAATGAAAATCCTTTAAAGTTCTAATAGACACATAGATGCAGAAGTAAGAAGCACACACAGGGTGTGCTGAGTGTCCAGTGGGAGACCAGCTGGACAGCCGGCATGTTTTTCTGAGGCGCAGCGCGACCGTCTGCACTCCTCTGATCGAATGTTAAACAAGGCTGGGCGATGACTTCTGAGTGGAGCTTAATGTAGTGGGGGAACGAGTTAGAGGGGATCGGCCGCTCCCCGGGGGAAAACAGGGGTCAGAGCAGCACGGCGTGTGGCCCCTAGAAAGCCCCCGAGAGGCGTCCCTGTCATCTGCCTGTTTGACCCGTCGGAGGGGAGGAGGGAGGTGGAGGGATGCAGTGAGAGTGTTCATGTGAGCACCGGTACAAGCCTCAAACGTCTGAAAGTGAAAACTTTCAAAATATTCCCTCTCAGGTTCAACAATCCAGGAAGTAAGGAGGGGTTAACTTGCTACAAGTGTAGCTGTAAACAAAGATGATGTAACGGTTTGTTGAAAGAGGCCTGCGGGTTCAATGGGACCCCTGCAGATGGTGAGTGAAGTCTGTGGAAATATCAATATATAGACAGAATGCATAATGGAACAGACTGTTGGCTCTGAATACAACTGGGAAAGATATCAGCATACAAAAATAAACGTCTGTGCATTTTCAAATAAACATACAGCAGGAGTCCTGAGGTGCTTTAACACTGGATGCTCTGCACGTTTCAGCCCAGCCTCCAGTACGTTCATGTGAACAGCGGGCAGCACGCCTGTGGCTCAGCACACAGATGTAAACGTTATCTGTACTAAAATGAGGAAGTGTGGCTCCATATATGAAGATATAATGTAAATATTACTTCCCTTTTCTCAAACAGAAATTGTAACATTTGCATCCCTGCAGGACCTGTTTGCAGATGTGCAGTTTTTTGGGGCTTGCTGCAGTGGCAGCAGTACTCTCTATGCAGAGACTTCTAATGATGTGATCGTCCAGAAACTTCATTTCATTGGACGATTTTTTCCCAACTTTTCACTGCAAGTAGCAGAAGCAAAGCAAAGCGACAAATCCACGATTCAGTTTGGCAACAGCAGTGACAACATCACCCTGTTGGTGCTGAAGAGTCACTTTATTTCACAGCGCTGTGCAGTCACACTCAGCAAATCGAACACATTAAACAGACCGGCCCTTGTTTTCTGTTTTGTGACATCTTCACTTTGTGTGTGATTATTCGATGACAGAAGGATTTGTGTTGGATAAAATAATTGTGTTGAGATGCCGGATCTTACAGACATATTCCTCTTTTTGTCTGTGAGCTGCAGCACCTCAAATTCTTGCTCACTCGCTCCCTCATAAAAAGCTGTCACCCTCATCATCCTCACTCATCAAATGCAGTCAGCCGTCACGACTGCAGCCCCACCCTTCAGCAGCGTCTGTGTGTCTGTGCTGTGTGTCTGTGACAGTTACAACAACACATGAAACTGATCACAATCTATTGATTTTTAGCTCCTGTTGTCATCGGGCCTGACCTGTACTGACTGCACACTGCGTGCTTCTGTGTCTCTCATATAAACACACGGTCATGTGTTTATATGTATGTATTGAACATTGTTGTTCAATGTTCAGATTCATCAGCGGCTCCTCTGGAGGTTTTGGTGTCAGCAGTGTTTGGGAAAAATGTTGGAACGCTGTCTCATTTGTTTAATACTCACATAATGGGGGAAAACTGAATTTATGTGAACAATTATTCTTTAATAGTTGATTAAGCTCCTATGATACTTTAAATAGAGAGCTGCTCTGTTGAATGTATCCATGTGCTGTAGAAAAGCTGTTACACAAAAAGGCATCAACCTAACTTCATAAAGTCGTGCACTGGATGAACACGCTGATGTTTTCTGTTTGCCGTCACGTTAATCGGACTTACAGGTTTTCGGTCCCCGACTGATGCGCGCTGCATTATAAGAAGACGAGACGTTGGCAGGAAAGCCTGTAGGCGTTTGCCTTGTGAGGGCGTGATGATTATTATAATCATGGTTTGAGGGTTTGGTTTAGTTAATGGCAGGAAAATGAAGAGCCTTTTTACACGTTTCCATGTAAGCAAGAAGAATAGTTTCTGTAACACCAGCTCTATCAGTCTGTGTGAAGTCCTCAAAGGAGCTTCATCTAAGTGGCATCTTGTGTGAAAAACGACGGTAATTAAAAACCGAACCGTTCCAGTGTGACGGACGTGAAAAACCACTCAAAGGGAAATTTATTATACTTTGTTACAGTGTTACTTTGTCTGTCATGATGAGAGCAGAAATTAGAAACACTGCGTGACTTGATGTGAAATTTATCATAACAGAAATATTGCAGTGCTTTTGGGTATTCTGTCCCACCGAGGCTCCTGTCTGAGGCAGCATCTCTGCACCGAGCCGGCACCACAGTCAGCACCACGTTTGAAAGTAAACAGCGTGCTCACACTCTCTGTCTCCCCTGCACGCACACACACACACACACACACACACACACCGTCAGGCCCGACAAGTGGCCCTCACAAATTAGCCTCAGCAGGAGATGCATCGCCATGGCAACCGTGGCCCTCCCTCTCTCCACGCACAGAAAAAAAAAAGGGGGGAGTGGAGTTGTGGGATTTGAAAGCCTTTGTTAGGCTCTGTGGTGGCAGAGTGTGCGTGTGTGTGTCTGAGGAGAGAGAGGGAGACAGGCAGCAGCTCCGGGAACTTTTCTGTCGTTTGTCTTTAATCTGAAAAACCCTGAAAGATCGCGGCGCTGAGGAGCTACGATGCAAGGTGAGAGGCTGCTGCAGGCTTTGAATGGGAAGTGGTGCATTCAAGTACATGCTTGTTGCACGGGGATTAGATGTCAAGCGGTGGATTTTAGTGTTGTGGTATGAGCGGAGATGCATCTGTGTGTGTGTGTGTGTGTGTGTGTGTGTGTGTGTGTGTGGCTACATGACAGATGCACAAAGCAGGTCTCAGGCTTTTCAGGCAGATTTCACTTCCACTGTTTTGTAGACATATTTGGTTTTTACTGAAAAAAAAGGTTAAATTGATGATTTGAGAAGAAATGTTGGAAACTAAAAGAAAATAATTCCATGCACTTATTTTAATATCTGAAGTAGTTTTTTAACGGTGCAACTACAAATTCAACCTTCATGTTTACCAAACTAATCAGGCAGTACGCTGCAGGACTGATTACAATCATTATATTAATTACTGAAGTTTGCAGGGTCTGTTTAGGCTGATCTGTGTTCTTGTATAGTCAAAGTAACTGTGAGCATATTAGTTTTTACTCAGTCTATTAAAAGATGCAGGCGTGAATTTAAATGCAGGAATTATTCCCACCAGTGTCATTATTCCTGTGAGACTCCATAAAGCGGCGCTCCGGATGAACACACCGCCCTTCTGATGCTTCCTGTTTGTCATCTCATTAATTGGACTTGAAGGATTTCAGTCCCCGAATGATGCACATCGAATTTTGAGGAGGAGAAGAGACACTGGAGAGTTGAGAGGGAGGCGTGGACGCCTTTGCTTTGTGAGTGCGTGATGGTTGTTCTAATCACTGCGAAGCAGCCGTGAGGTTTGATTTGACTTAATGGCAGAATAATGAAGAGGAACGGGTCTAAGAATGCACTTTAGGTGCAAGGTGGTCGATTCTTTAGTTTCTCTCTTGTCTGGTGCAACTTAAGATTATATAATTTTTCATAGACTGAGTACCTTTTGGATTTGAATCTTTACATGTCATTTGGTCCTTTTTTAAACTGCTTTCAGACACTGCAGAGAGCAGGCACTCAGCAAAGGAACTGATGGATTAACTGATCGTTTAAATGTCTTCACCATCATTGGTTTGTTGATGATTTCTCTTTCTCTTGTAAAGCTCAGACCTGTTTGTTGGGTGAGTTTTAGGGTTTATTATAACTGAGACTCGTTTAGTTCATCACTGAAATACCCATCAGCACAGATATTGTCCTGTTTTATTTATTAAGAGGACTTGCCAAAGAATTAAAAGCCAATAATGAAACTGCTGTTTTATTAGTTTCCTTGCAGTCAGCTTACGTTTCTATTGTGTCATTGATGTTTCCAAGAAATTCAAACCCACAAAAATCCTTCTTCAAAGTGGGTTAAGCCTGAGTCCAGCAGGGTCAGGGATTTAGGCTGGATTTATGTCCACCTATGAGCGAAAACATTGTTCCGGGGAATCCCCCAAACTCTTTGGAGGAGCCCCCACTGAGCGGTGAGTGATAATGGAGCTGGCTCCCACAGTCAGACCTGGATGCTCACAGGCAAACGGGCTCCTGACAAAGAGGCTCCAGATGCCTTCAGTCCTCCTAGTAAAGCAGGAATGTTGATCCTTGAAGGGATGGAAAGCTTTCAGAAAGCACCCAACTTTAAAAGTATTTTTGTATTTATTGTAGAAAATTGAATATTGATTCTAGTTCCTGAAATGTTTGGATTTCTTGTTTTAATACCACTGTAAACTGAGTGTCTGTGGACTTTATGTTGGACAAAATAAGCTTTGCTGTGGATTTTGGGAAATGTGCAAGTGTAAAAAAGATGATTAATCAGAACGCACTGAGGTGCAGCCTGTGCAAATATTTTACTGAACAGCAGTTGCAGTCTCTCTGTGTCCAAGAAGATCTCTGTTTGTTTGTTTGTTACTTTCTAGGTGATGATGTTCAGTTTTCAGTTCCTGCACTGGGGGCCAGTGAACCACAGCACTGATAGCTGTGAGCTTAAACGTGCATTACAACCATAATTAACTTCTCTTTGACAGTCCTTCATTTCTTTGGAGGTCTTTTCAGGTTCTTCCATGTTTCCATAAATATTCTAGAAACTCAACACTTTGTTAAAATAAGCATTTTATTTAATGCTGACACTATAGATAAAACAGCTGATAACCTGCATTAACAGTGAACCTGTTCTCAGTCTGCTTCTTAGTTCTCACACAGCAGCGATGTAACCAGAATATCTGCTCACATACTTCCTGCCTGTGCGTCAATTATTTTTTTAAACAATGCAGATACATTTAAAAGCTAAACACACAACAGCTGATAGCACGCACCAAAGTGCTGAAGATCAATACAACAAATGGAAACCAGAAACTTCCAGTGCCAAAAATCTGTATCTGATTATCAGCTGTTTAAAAATGCTAAACTTTAACTATGAGCCTCGTTTAATGCGGTAACTTTGATTGCACTTCACAAAAGGTGGAAAGGACTTTTTTATATCTGAACCTTCAACAGCAGCTGCAACTAAAATATTGCTTTATGATTTTTGTCGTGTTCTCTGCTCTGCTAAGCAGATCTAAGCCTTTTAGTGGTTTAGTGACTTTTACTGCGTCTATCCTGAGATTTATTCCAAATAAGGGAGCAGTGACGCAGCTCAGTGCACTCTCACTGGGACTGAAGGACGCACAGCTCATCCTGAGTTTGGTTGTTTTTTTCATGTTTGCCTTTTTAACCCCCGCCAGTTCCCAACCCCCTCAGAAGCAAACTACCACGCCCCCCATTTGTCCTGCTGAATGCCCCGAGCTTGGCATCTTTTAGCTGGGAGAGAGAGTCCGAATCTACCCCTCAGGCTTTTGTTGTCGTGCACCTGTGGAGGTCTGGGATGCTCGGTCTGCCTCTGGAAGCTGATTTATGTCACTGTTGTTGTTCTGAGCTGAGGGATTGTTAGATTCTTGGAAACTCTTGCCAGAGCAGGTATCCTTACAACTTGACAGCCCTCTCAGATTTGAAAAAATTGTGACATGTAGTGATCCAAAATGAATTCTTTTATATCCACATGAAAATGGGAAAACGTCTCCTCTGTTGAAACTAAGCCACAGACTCGGCCACATATGTTTGGCCATTAATTAAATTTGATTTAGTCATAAAAGTGATTAGCTCTTTGCTCCAAAGAGGGAAATGTTGAAGAATTTTACAAGCAACAGTTTGACATTATGCAAAAATAATTAGTTTATGTGAAAATATTTGGACGTTAGTCAAAATCTGTGAGGTCTAAAGGCTATATTCATGTGTCAAATACTTTCACATGACTCTGGGTAAAGTCAAAAGGCCATTTGTTCTGCGTGAGACCCTGCAGGGATACAATTTCACCTCGTCTATTATTCCCTCTCCTTTCCTGCTGATTGCTTTCACTCAATGCTAAAAATACTGACTGAAAAAATGAAACTTTCTAAAACAGAAAATGTGATGGATGGAGAAAAAGTCTCTCTGACATGCTTGCTGCAGTGGCAGCATATTGAAACTTGTTAAAAATCAGAAAGAACAGACAGAGATGGAGCAGTTTGATTCACCAAGCTGCTCGGGCAACTGAAGCAGAGAAAGAAAGAGGAGCATCCAGACAAAGTGGGATCTGACATCCCAGAAGCTGCCAAAAGCTGAGTAAAAAGAGGAAACGATAGTGGGGCCAAAGAAAGCCAGGAGGCAGCTTCCTGACACCGCTCGTCTTTGTATCGCCGCAGGCCGACCGTATGCAAATGCAGGTTATGCTAATGAGGTCCACTCTGTGGCCAGTGGCAGTAAAAAGGGCGCCATTCAATCACTCGGTCGAGATCTGGTGGTGAATTGGCCGGCCTTCATCTCAGCGGCTCGAATGGGCCGTCAGTGGGCTATCAGGGGGAGACGTCACTGAATAAAGGGGGCATTACGATCGAGTATGAAAGCACCCTCTTATTTGGAGTCCCCCTCTACGCCCACCGAGGTCACAGGGTGAGAGGGCTCCCCGGCAAAATGGCTTTCTCTGAATGCACTTCTGTAAGTAATAATGGAATCTCAGAGCCAAGTGTGTTTTTGGAGAGGGGAGGGATGATTCATTGCTGCTGCTGTCATACGCATCTCTGTCTCTCTGAGTTCAGAGTTTTGAATGACTGGTATGCAGATGGATGCGTGTGTGCGCGAGTTTAAAGGGACTGAAGTTTCATCAGACTTAGCTGCAGACATCATATGATACGGGTGGATTGTTTCAGCATATTTAGCTTCTTTCAGTGCCTACATTTGCTTCCTTTACTGTTACAGTTCATTCTCATTGCTCACATTAACTGAATTTCCAGTAGTCGACTGCTGCTTCAAGCAAATGAGCTCTGACAGCCTCACTGCACACTAACAACATGCAGCATCTGAAGACCAGATAACCAAAGTTAGAGGAAGTGCATTTGTTTTAGCCAGCTGAAGGCGTTTTCTCAGCGTTTCAGCTCTGTTGTGTGCATCAACTGTTTTGTCCTCTGGTGTTCAGAGTGTGATGTGTTGCTGCTCTCTCTTCTTCAGCCACACTCACAGAGTGACACACAGCAAAGTGCAGCAACATTACACCATGTTCAGTACTCACACAAAATAAAATCAGCTTCCACTACTTCACTGAGCACTGTGCTGAATGATAAGGTCACAATGTGGAAGGCAATTCACATCGTTAGTATGGCTGTAACAGTGTGTGTGTGTGTGTGTGTGTGTGTGTGTGTGTGTGTGTGTGTGTGTGTGTGTGTGTGTGTGTGCGCTCTGGTGTTAAAGTGTCGTTGAAGAATGAAAATCATCAGCTGTTGTTGCAGGATGCAGACAGATCCTCGATCAGCTGAAGTTTGTTGTTTGTTCTTGTTTTTCTGACATAATCTGTTATTTGAACACAGAAATATTCGTCTGATTATTTTCCTTTTATTTCTCTTCAAAGATGCCTGATCAGTTTGACCAGACCTTGGTTCTCAACCAACTCAGGTATTCCGGCATGTTGGAAACGGTCAAGATTCGACGCACCGGCTTCCCCGTCCGGAGAACTGTCCAGGACTTCTGCTCGAGGTTTGTACCAGCTGCACCGCATATTCACTCCATAAAAGCACACACACATAAGCCCACGTAGTATTTATGCTCACGTTTGTCATGTTTCCACTGCTCTACTGAAAAGTTTGCAGCTTCAGACCCCAAAACAGGTGCAGGATCATTTAAATTCCTGACATCCTTCCTTCCCCCTGCTTCTTCTTCAGGTACAAAGTACTGATGCGTGGTTCATCGATGCCAGATGACCCCAGAGGGTGCTGCACCCAGCTGCTGCACCTCTATGACAGCAGCCGGGCAGAGTGGCAGCTGGGCAAGACCAAGGTGAGTGTTTGCTGTTAGAACCCATTCAGGAAGAGTGGAACCCAGATTATTTCCCTATAGCAACACTTTATAGATGCCCATTAAATGCATGACATGCAGTCAGCGTTAAAGTTACTGTTTTGAAAAGAGCTATAAGGTTAGAGTTAAAAAGGTAACGAGAAAAACGTTAAGCCAAAATGTTGGCTCCTAGTAGCTAAGAGCTGATCCAGGTCCAGTCCAGATTATCCTCCTGGGTAAAAAGATCCTGCAGCTTTTTTTGGTTTGGTTGTTTGTGTTTTTTAGGTAAAAGGGTGCAAAAAAAGACTAATAGGTGTTGCTTGGCAGTGAAGTTTGCTGTGTTGGTATAGTTTAAATTAGCCTTATAAAAGTGTTTCTGAAAACTACACAGAAACATCAGTTCAAAGATTGCTGGTTTCCCTCAGCCTTTCCTCACAGATGTGCATTTCCTGTCTATCAGCAGTGAAATATTTCCTTCTGATCAGTTCTCTACAGTGTGATTGGCATTTTCCTGTCAAACGCTGAGCTCCTGAATGCCTCTGTCTCCATACTGGATGCTCTTTTCTAACATGGAATATGACTGGATGCAGATTGAACATCACCGCTGTGGGATGCCAGTTCATTTTGGCTGCTCTCTGCTCCCCTCAAGGCTGAATTTGGATTCATATACCTTACACAGTCAGCTCGATGAAACCATTGCAGAGGCTGTACCTGTGCGTGTGTGTGCACGTGTGTGTGCACGTGTGTGTGTGTGTGTGTGTGTGTGTGTGTGATTGGGGTCCAGAGCACCTGAAGCGTAGAATCCAATAATTATTGGATCCAGTTTTCATCCCTTCACTCTCTGCTTCCACTACACCGGATCAGGAACGAATACTGCCAGGGTGTGTGTGTGTGTGTGTGTGTGTGTGTGTGTGTGTGTGTGTGTGTGTGTGTGTGTGTGTGTGTGTTGGGGGAATGACAGATGGGGGATACAGATCACTAATCACAGCATGACCGTGTGATGCTGCAGGAGGTGACAGCAGTGAAGGATAAGTGTGTTTGTGGGTGGACAGATGAACGGATGAGTGGTCATTAGTGCAGAATGTGTATCAGTGTGTGTCCAGGAGCAACAATAGCACAGGAAACGTATCCCATCACAGCCCTGAGTGTGTGTTTGGTTACCAGTTTGGTGACTTTGGCTGAATAGTTAATGGATTCCTCTGCTGCATGTAGTCCATTTAAAAAGCAGTTTAAATGCTTTTCGTCATGTCAGTGACAATCTTCAACTCTTTATCCATTATTTTCAGATTAAATTAGCTTTTTAGCTAAAAATGAACTTAAAGTGCACACTGACAATAAGATAAATGTTACCGCAGCTTCATGAATGACGGCACGCTTCTAAACGGTAAATGGACGGTACTCCTGCAGCACCTTTCTGCAGAGCACTCAAAGCACTCTGTACTACAGATCTCACCCACCCGTTCACTGCTTCTGTCTATGCCTGACATTCACACTCAGATGTATCGGGGGCAGATTTGCTCTCTGCATGCAGACTGTTAGTCAGGAATTGATCCACCAACCTTCCAGTCAGTAGATGACCTGCTCTACCACCTAACCCGCAGCCATCCCAGAATATGTGTATTTTATATATTTTAGCTTTTTGTCTATCAAGTGTAGTTAGCATCATCGTACCTGCCCACTGTGGTAAACGTCTCAAAACAGGAAAAGTTCACAGATTTCAAAGAATATGACAATAATACATGAAATATAGGTAATATAGACCCTGCTGAAAAAACATTAAGGGTCTTGTTGTTGCCTCTCTGGTGCACTTGTCACATGGATCCACAGTGGTTTATGCTTCCTGAGTGGACACACTGATATCGCTGAAGTTTAACTGACTCTGTTGCAACTCAGTCATTCCTGAAAAGGGTTTAAAAGCGAGTTCAGTTTTTATATCTCAGAACGTCTAAAATACTCAAATGATCATTGGATATTTAGGGCATCCAAAAATATCCATTCATATTACATTTTTGCTGTTGATGCTTAACATAAATGAACATGAATGTTCAGTATACTGTAAGTGGAGATAAATGTTTTATTGCAGGTACTTTGTAGACTGAGAGACCAGGTTTACAGAACAGTTGGGACCCTGCATGTATCACAGCTTCCTGCTCTCAGATCCTGATTATTATGAAACTGAAACACAGATTGGTTTGCAGATTTTTCTAAAATTTCCTATAAAACATTCAACCTGAATGGTCTTTGTAGACCTTCTAGCTCTGAGATTATTCTCTCCACTGAACCGCAGGCCCGTCCCTGCCGCTGTGACTGCCTGTAAACTCCTAAATCAATTCTATCTCCCTCAGAGGGATTAGTCCACTTTGTCCAGTGAGATTTACATCGAGGCAGCCTGCAGCTCCTTTCATTCGGCACATGTCCTGGCTGTTGTCTTAGACTTATGTCTTGCTTTTTTTACTGCCTCAAACTTAATTTCCTGGAAAGGATGTGCCTCTGCTTTCTTCTCCCAGCGTTCAGTTCCCTCCACGGGCCCGACCTCTGACAGTCAGCGGTGCTCCTTAAAGGCCCCAACAGCAAGAATCAGAATGCGGCGCGGCTCAGCGAGGCCTCCGTTGCGCTAATTAGCATAGTAATGATTAAAAAGGATTATTCGTTGCTTTCTTTAGGATGCAAATGTGTGCCCTTACACACGAGGCTGCACACTCTGAGCCTGTGTGCTTCGTGCTGGGAGCTGTTGTGTGTTTTGTGTGGTGTTTATATTTGCATGTTTTGCACTTGGAGCTCGTGTTGTGAGTAAACATAAATCAGCAGATTCACAAAGAGCTGGTTTCCACAAAGCTAATCTTTCTGCCTGATAGCAGCACATATATAAAGACAGTGGAAAAACATAAAGCTGCTGTAAAAGAAATAGAAGGACAAATTGGATTTTTATTTCATAGTTTGTTTTTTTTAAGTGACTTTATGCTTCTCATTCAACAACTCAGCCCTAACCTTTACTGTGCAGACTGATGCTCGGGCTCTATAATCTAATACACTGCAGCTGTTTTAGCTTCTGTGGCTCATCATTGGAGAGCCTACGGCACAACCTACACATGCCGATGCCATAACCTGCATTCATACTTCTGCATGCTGTTCTGTGTGTTAATTGTGGTTGTGTCCTGGTGTTTTATATGCAGTGCCGGCCGTGATAGAAACAATAAAATGCCAGGACTTTATTCCCTCTCTTTGCTGTGATGGTTTATTTTTATTGTTTGTTTGTTTGTTTGTTTTTTATTTGGAGGCATTCCCTCTCAGCCATTCCAATAGTTTCTGCAGTCTCCCTCTGGGAATGTGCTGACAGTCCTTTCTGGGAGAGTTTTGATCTTCTCTCACTGATAAAATCACAAACGGCAGTGAAAAAGTAGCCAGAAATGTGCAGGAGGATTTGACAGTCCTGCACAGACACAATAGTTGCTGCACTCATGCGTCAGGTTACGGTGCAGCTTCAGAGGGGTTCGCAGTTACGTTGTAGCCACGGCGTAAAGAAGCATAAATTCCCTGTGATTTTAAACTATCAACACTTCACTGCTCTCAGAGGTTTATTTGGTCATTAGTTTGTGGTGGTTAATGTTCACTGGAGGATGAGTTTGGGACATTGGAGGCTGCCAGCTTTAGGCAATGACACATATTTTAGCTGGTCCCTTATTCACAAGGGGTCACCATAATGGTTCGCATGTTTGATTTGGCACAGGAATTTATGCCAGATTTATCATGAATGTGAAGACAATTTATGTCTTCTCTGTGCTTTATACAAAAATATATATTTACTGGAAATAGTCTGATTTAGGTGAGAGTGCTGTCAGGGTGGAGGGTGCAGGAGACAGCATGATGCTTCAGTCTTGATGAAGGCTGTTTAATGACCGACCTCTCTGTTGGATGTTTGTGTGCATCTCTTTTCACTCATGGCTGCAGTGGTCTGTTTGACGTATACTTTGCTGATAATTTTGCTTCTATATGATATTTTGCTCTGAATATTTTGGTTCCAGGCTGCTCTGATTCAGAGGCTTTTTCATCCTGATGACCGAGTTCCTGGAGAGACTCCAGAGGTTTTGTGTGTCTGCGTGAGCACGTGCCTGAGCATGTAATGGATGTTTCCCTGTTAATTAACCTGCTCACAAGTGACATCCACATCACCCCGACAAGTTTACATTTCCCCCGAAAATCTCATTAGTGCTTCACTGCTGAGGATCCAACACACACACACACACACACACACTATTCAACAGGAGAAAGGCATTGTGTGCTCCTGTACCCCTGTAGCACCATGATATTTCCCCACCGTCTCAGTCGACTGAGACTGCGTCCCATATCTCATTTTCCTCCCTCCCTAATCGGATTAACCCCCAGCGGCCCTCACTGGGCCCAGTTTCCCTATCAATGGACGACAGCTCGGCTCCTGGAGCGGGCAGCTGCACTAAGTGCCTGTAAGATCGGTCTTTTCATGGAGAGATGTAGCTGAAATCAGTGGCTGCAGTAATCTGCAGTCTTTAGTAGCGGGAACAAAGAGAGAGGAGGATCTGGATTTGATTTGTGTCGGCTGCTTTGTTTGGCTCTGTTGTTCTGCTGTGAGCGGCTGTCTGTTAAATGGTACCGTTATAGAAAAAGAAGCAGCCTGCCTCTTTTTAATTCTCCTCACTTGTAAATCTTTTATTCATAATGTGTGGGTGATACAGCATAAGGAATGGATGAACTATGTTAAGCGGCTGAGATTTGAACAAATTGTGCCGTGTGACACAGACAGTATCTAATCTTTCTTGTTTTAATACCATAAACATTTACTTTATAACCACGGTACAGTTTCAAAAGTGAAGTGGGAGTAGTAAGCAAAATATATGTAACTGATTTATATTAAAAATGCAATTAAATTGTTAATATATATATATATATATATATATATATATATATATATATATATATATATATATATATATATATATATATAAAATATGATGTTGAATGCCTTGTAACCTTGTAGCAGTATTTTATTTTCTGGTGACTAATTTCTTGGATCAATAACTCACACTCTACCTCATAACCCTGTGGTCTGATGAAATAAGTAAGGACGTTACTTAATGAGTTGATATCTGGAAATAGAGCTGAAACCGATCAGTTGATCAGTTGGCCAATCTGTGTCAAATATTCCCTGCTTTCAGTCCTACTTTGTGTGGCTAATAGAAAGTGGTTCTGACATTTTTTTACTGTGGTGTTTATGAACTAAACTCGGGCATTAGGTATAGAAGGATCATTGTTGGTCCAGTCGTGCAGAACTGAGTTAATTTAAAATTTTACCTTAACTTATTTTACCTAAAAAAAAAAAAAAAAAAAGGTCCTAATGCACCATCCTACTAAACCATAAGGATGACACATTAAATTATGCTGTGTGTTGTGCAAACATGTCATGAGATGTTCTTTAAGTCATTACAGTCAACATAAACTTTAAAGATTATTGATCTTTCATTTGTTGATGTGTAACAGTAATTCAGTAACACTCACGTTTTTTCTTTATTTCTCTTTCTTCTGTCTCAGGTCTTCCTTCGGGAGTCTCTGGAGCATCGCCTGGAGAAGCAGAGGGAGGTGGAGGTGCTGAAAGCAGCCATGATCATCCAGGCCCATGTCATGGGCTTCATGGCCAGGTACAAAAATTAAAAATAAAAATATTAAAAATCATCTCTGAAGCAGTTTTAATCTTCACGTAAACCAAAATGCTCCTGACTCGGTGCTTGTCGTCCGTACAGGAAGCAGTACAAGAAGCTGCTGCAGTGTGTTGTGGTCATCCAGAGGAACTATCGGGCTTTCTACTGGAGGAGGAAGTTCTTGCTGCTCCGCTGGGCAGCGCTCACCTTCCAGAAGCATCTGCGAGGGCAGCTGGCCCGTCGGACCTACACCCGGATGCTGGAGGAGAGGAGGAAAAGGGAGGAGGAGGAGCGCCGCAAGTGGATGGAAGAGATGGAGAGGTGGGCTGCTCAGGCTCAGTATATATCCAATATATATACTAACTAAAAAATTATTACTTTCTAACCACTGCAGCTATTGCAGTTTAGCAGTGAACCACTGAATTTAAATCAATGCCTTTATTGGTGCATATCTGCACCCTTTGTGTAGTACAGAGATGTACTTTTGTCCTTTCGATAGATAGTGGACTGTATTCTATATTCTAAGTGGGTTTCTGGTATTTTAATTCCACAGCGAGACAGGAAATGTAATCACTCTCTGTCTGTGTGTTTGTGCCCTGCAGGGAGAGACAGAGGCTGGAGGCTGAGAGACTCAGCAGAGAGGTATGATAAAAACTGATTTATGTGGAAAATACTGTGTATAACTTTTATTGGCTGATTGTTTCCTGAGCAGCTCAGTCTCTGCAGGCTTATCTGATCAGTAAAGAGCACAGAGGGTACAATTAGATTTCCTATTATATTCTTCAGCTAAGACACAGGCCTCTGCTTACTGTAACAGGCTTCAGTTTATTGTCATACAAAGCAGTGAAGAAGTGTTAATAAAAAGCAGCCTATATCTGCTCAGGTCATGTGTAACCTCCTTATAACAGTTAACCTAATAACCTAATAATTGAAAATGTTTTTTGGGACAATGAGCATCAGTTTTAATGGTGATGATGACACAAGTGAAAAAACTGCTCCTGTCTCCTGTTTGTGTTTTCCTGGTTTCAGGCTGAGGAAGCCAGGCGAGCAGAGGAGCTGCGTCGTGCTGAGGAGCTGGCCTCTCTGCTTTTGTCTCAGGCTCAAAACGCAGCAGCAGCTGCAGCATCACCGGACGCCTTTGAGGAGCTGGAGTCAGCGGAAAGCTCTGTGGAGGCGTCGGAAGAGGAGGAGGCAATACGTCCACACGAGGCGTCTCAAGTGGAGGAAATTCTTCGTCTGGAGCGGGAGATCCAAGCGCTGCAGAGGCAGAAGGAGCGTCAGGAGCTCTCTTTGACTGAAGCCTCCCTGAACCGCCTGCAGCGCCTTCGCGACCAGGAGCTGCGGCGGCTGGAGGATGAAGCCTGCAAGGCGGCACAGCAGTTCCTGGACTCACTGAACTTTGACGAGATTGACGAGTGCGTGAGGAACATTGAGAGCTCCTTGGGCGTGGGTGAAGAGGATGAGAAGAAGGAGGACGGCCAGAGGAGAGGCGGTGAAGAAGAAGAGGTCGATGAAGGGTTCGGGGCTGATGACGATGCCTTCAAAGACTCACCAAACCCAAGTGAACACGGCCACTCGGATGGCCAGCGCACGAGCGGGATCCGAACGAGCGATGACTCTTCTGAAGAAGACCCGTACGCCAACGATGCTGTGATACCATCGCTGCCTCCGACCACCGTGCTTCATCACTCTTTGCCAATGATGCCTTCAGCCTGCCACAGCGCCTCATCCAGCGGGGACTCAGCTTACTGCCATCCTCAGGCTTCATCTGAGGCTCAGTCCGATGAGCTGGTGGAGCTGATACCTCCTGATGAGGATTCGGACTATGACCAGGACGACTATGATGAGGGTGCCATCGTGTCTAGTGGTAGCATGGCTTTCTCCAACCCTCGCAGTGGGCAGTGGTCTCCGGATTACCGCGGATCTGTCGGCACCTACAACAGCTCAGGGGCTTACCGCTTCAGCTCCGAGGGGGCTCAGTCATCGGTAAGCTGAATCTCAGTGTTTTGTATAAGTTGGAGTTAAATGGGTCAGTTACTGCTCTTGGATATATTATTTTCCCATTAGTCAACCCGCCCCCCCCTTTAAAAAAAGATTTGTTTAAAAGTTGTTAACCTTCATCTACTAAAACTTAGCTGCTAATTACTGACCAACAGCACGAGAAAACTCCAACGTAGTTTAATGTTTGAAGTAACCAAATATTCTGGTACTAATACTGCTAATGCAGTAGTAGTACCAGAGCATTCTGGGTACTTGATGATGACATTTACAGATCGATCCACAAATGATGTGGATGGGTGGCCATAAACGATCTCTTGCTGGACTGAGCAGGTTTAACTTTATCCTCACAGGAATCCAGTGACAGAAAGAAACTTTTCACAGTTATAATGAAGCATTTTATTCAAAAACATGCAAAATAACCCTTTTAGGTCTCGTCAAATTTCTCATTTTTGTTGCTTTTACTCCAGTTTGAGGACAGCGAGGACGACTTCGACAGGTTCGACACAGATGATGAGCTGTCTTATCGTCGGGACTCGGTCTACAGCTGCGTCACGCTCCCGTACTTCCACAGCTTCCTCTACATCAAAGGTAACTCTCCTCGTGGAATTTACTCTTCCTTTAATAAATCTGAACAGGTGTCAGTGAAGGGAATCATCTGTGCAGCTCTAGGACTTGTTTTGATGAATAGGTATAGTACTTTCTCTGTTACCTCTCAGAAAAAAGTGAAAATCACCCCAAGTGTGAAACATTTTTCTGCCGTGAGACTAGTTGGAATTTTTTGGATTCCTCTTCCTTTACTTTCCACCCTCACATCAAATTCGGCCCTCCAGGTGATTCAATGTGTGACAGAGCATTTGAAATCTCATATTTTTCCTCTCCAGGTGGTCTGATGAACACGTGGAAGCGGCGTTGGTGTGTTTTGAAGGACGAGACTTTCCTGTGGTTCAGAGCCAAGCAGGAGGCTCTGAAGCAGGGCTGGCTGCACAAGAAGGGCGGGGGCTCGTCGACGCTGTCCCGCCGCAACTGGAAGCGGCGCTGGTTCGTGCTACGCCAGAGCAAGCTCATGTACTTCGAGAATGACAGCGAGGAGAAGATGAAGGGGGTGCTGGACATGCACAATGCCAAGTAAGAGGAAGGGAACATCCCTGTGAGGGTTTCTGTATGCTCATTCACAGTTATAATAAGAAAGCTGTGAGTTAATCAACTGCATGCAAAATATGCAAAAAAGTATTATTTGATCATGTCCTGGTGGGGAATTTAAAAATGATTGTATTATTGAAGAGAAATAGGAACACAAACCTCTGACAGATCCATGGTGAGACATTTCTGGATGGATCTTTGTATATTCAGAGAAATTCAGTCATTGTTTATCCTTTTTTCTTTGACTTGCAGAGAAATCATCGATAACACCGGGAAGGAGAACGGCATCGACATAGTGATGCCAGAGAGGACCTACCATCTGATCGCCGAGTCTGCTGAGGATGCCAGGTGAGCTGTGTTTGTCTTTGATGTATTGTGCGTACTTTTACACAGTATCCTAAACTGCGACCCTGAGGGTAAAGAGATGCAGCGATGCAGCCACAGTGATTGAATAAACACAAGTAAAGACTAGGATTAAAGGGCTTCAATAGTCAGTGAGCTTAAATGACACAGTTAACTTGGAGTGCTTCAGTGTGCTTTCAGCCAAAGCAATCACGAGGTTTTTGGTGCAGCACCCTCTTTGCAACCAATTTCAGTTTCTCCCAGAGGGGGGGTCACTAGGACTGTGTGACTGAGGCCTTTACTAAGACACTTGCAAACCTGACATTCCTCCCAGCTCAGCTTCCTGAAGTATTCATGTTAAGCTGCATGTTGACACATATTCATAAGTATCAGAATCCAAGTGGTTTTTGTTTGGTGTTGTTTATAGTGGAAGGTTTTCGGTTTGTGGAGTTCATGAAAACTTCTTCGTGCTGATGGTAGTGCACCCCCCACTGCGTATGTGTCTCATAATGCTTTAGTACCTGCTCGTAGAATCAAAGGCATCTTCACACATTACAGAGTAAATGCAGAGCCGTGAACTGTTTTCCACCTTTGGTGAGCAGGACTTAAATGTCCTCCATCTCTGTAATCCTTTTCATGTTATCATAGTAGTGATTATTTGTCACATTATTATTACACTGCTAATCCCGCACTCCCTATTCTCCCACTTGGTCTTTCTCTCCTGGTCCTGATACCGCCTGCTTTGGCATGAACCGACTCACTCAGTCAAAAACTAAGCAGGAGGAATTGTTGCTATAGGGTCAGCGTGACGGTTACCTCTGGCAACTCATTGATTTCCTCTCAGTCCACTTCCACTGTGGCTCAAAAGGGCAGCAAGCACTCTGTCTGAATCTGGGACATAAATCTGTTTGTGCCGTCACATTGTAGAGATCTGACCTCCTTTAGAGGACAAAAGCACTAATCTTAGTTTGAGGTCACAGGACATGAATGCTGGTAATGTAATTTTCTCTGAAATGATGGAAACATGACTGTGTGTGTGTGTGTGTGTGTGTGAGAGAGAGAGAGACAACAGGAACTGTGTGAGCCAACATCAGCTCCATATCTCTGAGACATAATCAGCCTGAGCACAGAATTACATTATTTTTCACTTTATTTTACACATATATAAAAACATGTAGATGTACAGTTTATATTAAAAGGTGCGTCATTCACTGGTAATTACTTACCTGCATGTATAATAAAGGCGTGGCTAAAAAATCCTGTTTAAAATGAATTTTTGAAGAGAGGTGGTGGTGCTTCCTGTAGGGTTACATGTCCAGTGTAAAAGCAGAGTTGGTGTTGTTTATTCCATGATGATGATGATGATGATGTCATCTCTTCGGTTACAGTCAGTGGTTCAGCGTGCTGAGTCAGGTCCACATCTCCACAGAGCAGGAGATCAGAGAGATGCATGATGAGCAGGCCAATCCCCAGAATGCTGTGGTGAGTACTGTGAGGAAACAAAGCACTCTGGGAGATGGAGTGATAACAACATTTGGGGCATTTTATATATGCTTTGTGTTTAGAGAAACATTAATATTCTCCTCAAAGTGCAGCTGCTGTTTAATTTAGTTTGAACAGCTTATTATTACATTTTCTCCATTTCCACGTACATTTGTGCCTCCTTTAAATTCCAGCTGGAAATCACTACAGTACATGGAAGCTGCAGTAATGACACGGTTAACAGCTAATAAATGCAGAAAACCTGTTACTGTGTTTCCCACAGAACTGGATAAGAAGGGCAGAGAGTACCCAAATTAATCAATTCAAAAATTAGCAAATAGTTATAGATATATACTTTATGACAATCAATAACAGAGCAATAATCAGCTGCCTCTCTCAGTTCTGGAGAGAAACAGACCAACAGAAGTCCGTCCGACTCTGATATCGAGGATCCACAGCAGACACCCGGTCGGTGATTGGTCTGCTCGTGGACAAATAGCAGGCAGGAAGTAGCTTGCTGGTTAGCAGTAACTGAACTTTCAAAACACGAGCAAGGGATTTTTTTTTTTCCACAGATGAAAAATTAAAAATCATGAAAAAAATGCTAAAATACATACACCTGTATGGTCTCCCTGTGTAACATCTATGTGTGGGAAACACTGGAGGTGGCTATCCAATTCTGTGAACCTTAATATATAATCAGCAGTCATGCTTTACCCCCTTTTGTATTTTAAAATTTTATTGTAGCGCTTTGTTTTGAAGTGACAGGACACAGATGTGCTGAGACTGCCACGTGCTTTTTCACTGTTGTACCTGTGAGTGAGTGCGCTGCTGCTCTTATCCCCATGTGTGTGAGATAATTGGTTTCCACGGTGCAGACGAAGGTCAAGCTCATTATCCGCACCCTGAAACCTGTTTGTGAACCTCCCTCTGTCTCTCTGTGTGTCTCCTCAGGGAACCCTGGATGTGGGCATGATCGATTCAGTGTGTGCGTCAGATAATCCAGAGAGGTGAGGACCTGCAGCAAACCATATATTTTTATATAGATAGATAGATGGATAGATAGAGAAAACGAGTGAAGCCTGTTTCAATACTCAGGCTGCTGCATTTCTTCACATGGAGAAGTTTGTACATTAATACATTCTGGTCCTGTATTCTGCCAAAACGTCCAACATAGTATATAGTGGCATAGTGGCAGTGGCGCAGTGGGTAGGTGCTCGCCTCGCAGCCAGAAGGTTGCGCTACTACTAACAGTAGCGCCGGTCTCTGGCTGCATGACTGCAGATGCTCGTCTCTGGATGAGTGTGCACAATGAGTTGAATCTAACATTGTTTTCATCTGTTTGCTTTTTTTTTTTTTTTTTTGGCATTTTGCATAAAATTTGCAACAAAGTTGATCTGCAGAGTTGCAGAAGTCACAAGTTTAATTTGGCTCATAGATAATTCCTGCTTTATTGTATTTCAGTGGTAGCTTTAATTCATCTAGTTAATCTCTTTTAATCCACAAATTCCTCCCAGATGACTGAGCGCTATTATGGTGTTTGATTATCTCCACCTCCATTCTGGCTTCTTATTGTCTTTTCTGAACGGCGGCAGGCCAAACTCCTTCGTCATGATCACGGCGGACCGCGTGCTGCACTGCAACGCTGACACGCCTGAGGAGATGCACCACTGGATCACTCTGCTGCAGCGCTCCAAAGGAGACACCCGAGTCGACGGGCAGGAGTTCATCATCCGAGGTGACGACTTATTTCCTTATTGTGGACGTTTTTCCTTTTTAGTATTATTGATCTAAAAGTCATTTGTCCACAAATACAGGAGCAAAACGGTTTGTTGAAAAGGGTATCAAAAACATTTTCCAGTTATACCAACTCTGATAACCAAGCATCTGTATAATGTCAGATACCCTAATATCTCTCAGGTGCACAGCCCTGAGCACAGAAGCTCGATCCATCAACTGTTAGCGAGGAACACCCAATCAGAAGAAAGTTTGCTTAAAGACGGGCAGAAGAGAGAAAAGAGTTTATTTTTCATTCTGAATCATTCAAACTTCTCTTGATTAGTCTTTTTGTTGTTGGTGTGTAAAGATCCACAGGAAAAAAACAAATAAAATCAACAGAAAATATTAAAATAAAAGATAAAAATGGTGTTCTGTGGCATTTCCAAGTTTCATCACATTAACCTACAAAAAAAACACTTTAAACTGCAATAAAGGATTTCACACCGAGAGGATTTGACCTTTTCTGTATTTTTATGAATCTGAAAAGTTCAAACAGGAAACTGAAGAACACAAAATGTTAGCTAATAAATTTAAATATGATTTTTTTTTCTTCTCCACCAGGCTGGCTGCACAAAGAGATGAAGAACAGCACCAAAGTCTCACTGAAGCTGAAGAAGCGCTGGTTCCTGCTTACCCACAATTCCCTGGACTACTATAAGAGCTCAGAGCGTAACGCCCTGAAGCTGGGGACGCTGGTGCTGAACAGCCTCTGCTCAGTGGTTCAGCCGGACGAGAAGGTCTTCAAAGAGACCGGTAAGAAAAGAAAATGGCGAGAACTGCCAGCTGACTCGTTCCCCGGTAGCTTCAACTTCTGTCCGCTCCTCTTGTCGTGTCAGGATACTGGAACGTGATCGTGTACGGCCGTAAACACTCATACCGACTCTACTGCAAGCTGCTGACTGAAGCCACGCGCTGGGCCAACTCCATCCAGAACGTTATTGATACCAAAGCTCCCATCGACACGCCCACCCAGCAGCTCATCCAGGACATCAGGGTAGGAAACTGTAAAAGTGCCGTTCATGTAGCACAAAAAGACATCTGTGGTGTTTTTAATCAGCCTCAGATAATCAGAACTGTGCTAAAGTCAAGTTCTCCTGTTCCCTGCAGGAGAACTGTCTGAACTCTGAGGTCGTGGAGCAGATCTACAAGAGGAACCCCATCCTGCGCTTCAGTCACCATCCTCTGCATTCACCGCTGCTGCCGCTGCCCTACGGGGACATCCATCTCACCAGTGAGTCCCACTGATACAGAAACACCATTTTTAAACCTTTAATGTGTCTTACTTTTATTTTACTCAAGATATTAATGTGCCATAAATATCAACATGATCACAACTTCTTCCCTGCTCAGCTCCAAGAAGCAGAAGCTACACAACCTTGCAGGATGAGGCCCTCAAGGTGTTCAGCTCTCTGCAGCACCTGGAGGGTGTGGCTGACCCTGTGCCCATCATCCAGGGCATCCTGCAGACGGGCCAGGAGCTCAAACCGCTGCGAGATGAGCTCTACTGCCAGCTCGTCAAGCAGACCACACGGCCGCCGCAGCCCGGCAGTCCCGGGAACCTGTGCAACTGGAAGATCCTCGCCTGCATGTCCTGCACCTTCGTCCCGACAAGAAGCATCCTCAGATATCTCAAGTTCCACCTGAAGAGGTGGGCACCAGGCTACCAGGCGTGTTTATAGATGAATTATTGTTACTCTCTCACATTGACCACTTCCAAAATCGCTCTCTCCGCAGGACTCGTGAGCTCTTCCCCTGCTCCGAGATGGATCGTTACGCTGCCTTCACCCTCGACTCGCTGAGGAAGACTCGAGCCAGGGAGAACGTGCCATCTCAGGAGGAGATCCGCTGCATCGTGGCCCGACAGGACATGAGCACCACCGTCCACTGCCACGGAGGAGGCTCCTGCAAGATCACAATCAACTCACACACCACTGCAGGAGAGGTGGGTTCCTGGAAAACAGGTTTTGAGCCAAAACATTGTGATCGCTACTGCTTTTTCAGAAGGATGGGATTTAACTCGAGGTACTAAATGAATAGTGTACTTTTTACTCATCATTCAGAACAGCTTTTATTGTTGGTTACTTACATTAGGATTTAAGGACAGTTTAAAAGATGATGTGGTTGTACCGACATATTAAACAACTCAACAGTAAATGCAAGTAGAGTTTAAATGTTGGGCAACCAAATCACAACAACAGTTGCCTCTAGGTGCTTTACATTGTAGGTTTTTTCTCATCAGTGGTTTTACAGCCATTTGCATGTGTTTCTCTTGTCTCTCGTTCTGTGTGTCAGGTGGTGGAGAAACTGATCCGCGGTCTGGCCATGGAGGACAGCAGGAACATGTTTGCCCTGTTTGAACACAACGACACCACAGAGAAAGCCATCGAGAGCCGCACCGTGGTGGCTGACGTGCTCGCCAAGTTTGAAAAGTAAGCCCCACCATGTCTGTGTTCGAGTGTGAAGCAAATGTTTTTGTCTTCCAGCCAATGCTAACACACTTGCGTTGCGGTCTGCAGGCTTTCAGCGAGCGCAGATGAATGCAGCACCGGCTGGAAGTTTTACTTCAAACTCTACTGCTTCTTGGACACGGACAGCGTCCCCAAAGACAGCGTGGAGTTTGCCTTCATGTTTGAACAGGTCAGACTTGTGGCTCATTGCCTGGGGATGTGACTGGGAGTCTTTTGTAGCTGATGCTGACTGAATTTGGGAAGGTTTTTAGAGGAAATTTCACAAAAAAAAAAAAAAGCAGCTTAGATTTTAATATGTTAACTCTACGTTTCTCGGTGTGCACTCTTTAGGCCCATGAAGCTGTCATCCGTGGTCAGTATCCAGCTCCTGAGGAGACTCTTCAGTTCCTGGCTGCTCTGAGACTTCAGTACTTACTGGGTGACCAGAACTCCCAGTCCACCATCCCTGAAATGTCCCAGGTGTTCCCCATGTCTCGACTGCGTGCCCGGGTGCAGAACTCGGCTAAGACATTCGCTCCGGGCACCGGATCGGTGGCTGACCGCTCGGGCACGGTGGAGAGGAAACGCTCGAGTTTCCTGGAGGGAACACTGAGGCGGAGCTTCAGGAGCGGCTCGTTGAGTCGGCAGAAGCTGGAAGAGGAGAACAGCCTGGAGGCCTGGATGAGGGAGGAGGCAGCAGCGGTGAGAACCAGCGTGATGGACAAATGGAAGAAGCTGCAGGGGATGAACCAGGAGCAAGCTATGGTCAAATACATGGCACTGGTGAAGGAGTGGCAGGGATACGGATCTACTTTGTTTAATGTCGAGGTGAGGGCGGAAATCACTTTTCTGTTTAAATGAGTGGTTTGAAGTGGAATTCCAGCTGTTATCCATGAAAAAGGATGGCCGTGTTCCCAGGCTTGTCTATGGATGAAGGCAGTGATGTAGCAGAAGGTGGGAAACATGGAATTGGTTGGTCAACTTGAAGTCATCTGTTGCCAGTTCTTATTCATTTGATGCTTGTTGAACCTATAGGATAAGTAGCACATTGGGTGACTCACTTTGCATCATGCAAAAGTATATTCTTCATGTTCCCTGGTGATTTTAGAAGGCCTCATCACAAACATCTTAATCCCTGCTTGTTTTCTTATGTTAACAAAGTTCCCTGCGCCTTGTTTTCAGTGTCGTGACGGCATGTTCCCCTCTGAGCTGTGGCTGGGTGTGAGCCGGGAGGCCATATCGGTGTACAAACGAGGGGAGCCGTGGCCTCTGGAGGTGTTCCCATATGAGCAGATACTCTCCTTTGGAGCTCCGCTGCCCAACACCTACAAAATCACTGTGGAGGGCCGAGAGCTGGTCTTTGAAACCCAAATGGTCAGTAGACCCTCGCTCAGTCATAACTCTTGGTCTCGTCAAATGAAACACCAACATTTAATCCTCCTCCTCCTCTGCAGGTGATGGACATCGCCAAGCTGATGAAGGCCTACATCAGCATGATCGTCAAAAAGCGCTACAGCAACTGTCAGTCCGTCAGCAGCCATGGCAGCCACTGTAGCGCCTGGTGAACTCCGCCCTTTAACCCTTGACCCCGTAGCTACGTGCCAGAGTGCAGCTGGAGGGCCAAGCGTGGCCGTGCCGGCCGTCCATCCTCTGCACTCTCGAGCGTGTCCCGACAGACTGACTCTGAATGCTGGAGAGAAGAAGAAGAAACACAGAATGCTCTTAATGGAAAGTAGCTCAACTTATTTTGAACTGGTTTCTTTTCAAAACCCTAAACATCCACCCACCCCCCCACCCCCCGACACATCAGACATTAAAAAAAAAAAGAAACACAATCACTTCCAGGTGGAAGGACCAAACTTTAGCATCAGTGTGGATCCGCTCAGTTAAATCCTCCTAAAGTTAGTTTCACCAAATATGTAGGGAATGTGTAGGGACACTGCTGTGAAGCTTTCTTTAGCAAACTTTCTCTTCTCTACCCCCCCCCCCCCCCCCCCAAAAAAAAAAAAAAAAAAATTATAATAAGCTTGAAGGACTTAATTGTTGTGTCACATCCCACCTTTGTTTAGCCAGCTTCCTCTCTTTTTGAAGCTGGATGCTGTGTACAATCTTCACTTTAAAACAATCACGTTTTCTCATTAGTTCTCATCAAGTCAGATGCAACGTCTAAAAGGTGGATGTGTCTCGTTTTGGAAGGAAACAGTTCATTTTCTGTCTCTGTGGCCCTACGGGGACTCTGCTTACAGAAGGAGTCGATTTCTCACTGAGGTCGGTAAGTGTGACTGTGGGTGTGCGTGTAAATGTGAGAGGGAGTGTGTTATTAGAGACAAAAAGAAGAGTGTCTACAGGCTGTCCGAATGTATAAAAATATTAAAGGCAAAGATGATGGAGGAAAAAACTGCAGCCTACAAGCCTTTTCCTCTGCTTTGAGAAACTCTGGGACTTGACCTTTTCCTGTTCACTGTAAATAAGATGCAGCTGTACCTTTAAGTTTGTGACTCATTCTTTTGCTGATGATACGAAGTGCCTGTTCAAACTAAAGCAGGATGAAATCAGATCAGATTTTGTCTTTATCGTGCCACTCTCGTTCCTGTGTAACCAGAATCTGAACGGTGCTCCCACGTTTCCTTTTAACTGCCAATGTATTTGTGCACTGCAAACTCTGTCCAGCAATTCAAGTCATTCAAGCTGGACTCAAGAATGAAATCCAATTTTTTTTCTTCTTCGAATCGGTCAGTAGTTAGAAACTTTAAATGAATGAAAAGAAATTATTATATTAAAGATACTGATGTGAGATGACAGCCGGCAGCATCGACTAATAGAACCTTTAGATATATATCTATAGCTCTGTCTAGATAGAGAGAGATATAGTTGTATAAAATGTTGGCTAATCTGCCATAATTTCAGACAATCCTTTACATCTCTTTCTGATTCTTGTCGACCTCTGCTGGCAATACACGGGAACTACAACAGAAGCGTCCCCCTTAAAACCACATGGGCCAGACAGGTTTAACAGTGACGTGGTTCTTGAAATGTAAATCCATTTTTTATTATTAGGGTTTTGGGCCAAAAAGGGAAACGTTGTAAAAAAAAATAAAAAATAAAAAAAATTAAAAGGTGCCTCTACACAAAGCACTTACAAATGCACAGAAGCTGTTACATAATATCCTCTAAAACAACTGGACCTCCAACAGTGTAGAAATGATAAGAAGTCGTGATTGGATTTAAGTGTAATCTGTCAGATTGTAGTCTGAATGACTTGTTCAGCTGGACTGTTTGCAGTGTAACATTCCTAAAAACATTTCACTGGAGCTCCGCGGGCGGCAGATCCATCCAAAGATGTGTGTGCAGGTTTCCTCCACAGTGCCTTGTTGTATATTGTGTACACTTATTTTCCATGTGTGGGTTCTCTTTTTTTTTTTGGTATATGTGCAATGTTATATGTACTATAATCACACGGCTGTACATTTTATATTGTAAGTCTTTGCCTTCTATTTTCCTCCTGAATCCTGATCAGATGGCAGTTTTCTCAAGCTATCAAATCTTGTATTTTTCTCTACACAATCTGACCGTGGATCTTTGTTTTGTTTTTTCTATCTGTATTAGCTGTTATGTGTTGAACTGATGATTCTAACATTAAATGGTTACACTTTTGGTCTGAAGTGGCACTGACTGCTTTTTATTTTTCCTCTTTATTTTACGCTACCTTAAAAGAACAAACTTACTGTATTTGGGGGGTTTTACTCACTGTTTTCCTGTCATCTGTTCAGCTACAAGTGATTGTAGCTTTCTAAATTTTCAAACTGAGCACCAGAATGGGGAAGAAGGGTGAATTAAATGACTTTAAATGAGGCTGTGTTGATCTCAGATTTACTGAGTGGCCTGAAAAGAGAAAATACCCAGTGAGCAGCAGGTCTCTGAGTGTTGATGGCAAAGGTCGGAGGAAAATGGCCAGACTGCTTCCAGCTGATCAGAATGCAACAGTAACACAAATAACCACTCACTGCAAACCAAGAAGAGCCTCACAAAATGTCAAAGCTCGAAGGACATGGTGTCCGTCTAATTTTTGGTCATTTGTTTTCAAAACGGATATTATATATATTTTCATTTCATACTCCTAATCCATACAGTGTAAAACTAATTATATTTCTGTTTTCCCTGTGAGATCAAAACATAAATTCGCAAAGAATAGGAAACAGAAAAACGGACCGTCTTTTTATTTTTCTCAAACCGGAAGTTTAACACCGTACTCGAGGCAACTCAAGGCGCGTAAATACAACGCGCTCACTAATTTGACGCTCTTGTCAGGTTTTCAGAGCTGTTCGTTAGGCTAGAACCACATTCTGAGGTAACTGTAGAGATGCAGGAAGGGGACTGTCTCCAATCCCTGCGGTTATTTCGCATTGCTGTGGAGAAAAAAAGGGGTTCTCCCTGAGGAAACTTCCGGCCCCGCCCCCTACTTCCGGTCCGCGAATTGATGTCAAAAATAATATACAATTTGGCTCTTTAAGTTACTTTTTTGACATTTCGCTTAACCCCCTTAATTGGCGGGGAAGGCGAAATGTCAAAAAAGTAACTTAAAGAGCCAAATTGTATGTTATCAATTCGCGGACCGGAAGTAGGGGGCGGGGCCGGAAGCGGCCCGTGGGCTGCGAGTTTGACACCTGTGGCTTAAGTGGACTCTCTGACGCACATCTGCAGGTGGAGGTGTCAAAAGTCTAAGAGACAAAAACAACGCACTGCTCGATCTTGCCGTAACTTCACAACGATCGATGGGAAAGTTTCTCTGATGCCACAAAACACGTATTTCCGGTTTGAGAAAAATAAATAGGTCGTTTTTCTGTTTCCTATTCTTTGCGAGTTTATTCGATTTCAAATGGGAAAAAGAAATATAATTAGTTTTTCATTGTATGGATTTGGAGTATGAAATTAAAATGAAAAACGATCCGTTTTTCAGTATCCATTTTTAAAACGGTAAAACGAATGACCAAAAAGTACACAGACCATACACAAATGTTTCTACTTTTTTCAAGCTCCAGAGACAAATGTTTCTACACTTAGGTTTTAACACTTATTTCCCGAAATCAAACCAATTTGAACACAAATGAAACAACTGGTATATCTGTCACTTGCTCACTTCATGTGTGTGACTAAGCACACGTGAAATAAGCAAAAATATATACAATTTAGGCATCATTACTCAGGGGTCAAAGTCAGCCAGAAAGATCGAGAGCAGTGCTTTTAGTGCAGATGTCCAGTTCTGTACTTCTCCGTCTAGTTAGCGCTACAGAAGTAGTAGTTAAGTTTTAGGTCATTTCAAATGCAGTTGTTTCTAACAGCTTAAGAAATATCAGCAAACCCACAAACTGTTTCTGTGCAGATTGTGTCTGCTAGCTAAAGGTACACCTGTGGCTGTTCGTTCCCAGGCAGAGAAAAGTGTTAGCTTCACTGAGATGGAGACAGTTGTAAGAGAGACAGGACTGGAGAGGAAGGAAGAAAGGTAAGGAGGTAAGACTGCTCAGTAACATTTGAAAGACTGGAAATTTTAAAGCTAACTATGCTAACTGTGTTCACAGTAATGTAATATGTTGGACTGGTGCAGAGCAGCTGTTGTGTTCATGGTCAGTGTTAGGTTACATCACAGGTAGCACACATTTAAATTTAAGCTAATGAAGCTGATTAGATTCAACTAATTTTCCCAACAGGCCACATGATAAACTGGGTCTGTTGTGTAGGTCAGTTTCAATAAGTTTATAAAGAGATCTAATTTATGTGGAGCAGAATTGAGTTCAGTTTCTCGTGGCCCCTTGGGGTTAGAAATCAGCCATGTACCAGTTGTGTAAATCCACAAAGAACAGCAGCACAGCTCAGCTGATCGCAGCCTGTGCACAAAATCTACTGGAGCTCACAATAGAAATTATTGTGATTCTGTTCCCCAGGCTGCACCACTGCAAATGATCTTAAATTTCCCCCACCTGCCACTTTAACCCGACTGGTCTCATGTTGTGTGGAGGCAATGTCAACGATCTACAACTAGTGTGATCAGTGTTCCCAAGAGTGATTGCACATCCGTCCATGGCAGTAATGCTACCAGCCCATATATCATAATAAATAAAGTGTCTGTGGCAGCATTCAGAAGTATTTTTAAATTTGAACTCACCAACATTAAATGTTCTTCCATTTTTCCTTCCCTTGATCTTGATGTGAAAAGGCAACTGCTTTGACCACTGGGGTCTCCGGATAGTTCACTTCATCTTTCAGAAGGATGCCACACACACACACACACACACACACACACACACACATACACACACACAGGTACAGCCTCTGCAATGGTTTCACCGAGCTGACTGTGTAAGGTATATGAATCCAAATTCAGCCTTGAGGGGAGCAGAGAGCAGCCAAAATGAACTGGCATCCCACAGCGGTGATGTTCAGTCTGCATCCGGTCATATTCCTGCAGCCGATCCTTAAAACCAATTTGACATCAGGAAAATAACCCACACAGCTCTCTGTATATATAAATATTCTTTATACATTACATCCATATTACAGTCAAAACAAATAGAAATACAGCCAACAGCAAAAGTCACATTCAAGTCATTTCTGTGCTGCGCATTGTGACGTCAACACCCAGCCTCCTAAGGCACCAAAAAAATTAAATGACTCATAGGTCGAGACAGATTACCCCACAGCCCAAACACCACAGGGCTCATGGAAGCTCCAAAGAATGTTTTACAGACAGGGAAAAACACAACTTCCAATTACTATATTTATACTGGCACAAACCATCTGAGGATCAGTCCTTTGAGTCAAACACTCCCATGCTGAACAGATGTCCCTTTGCCAGCTTAGACCAACACTTGTAATGTTATGAATAAATTTTAAAAGGGGAAAAAATCATGTTGTAGCCCCATGTAATAATTTAAATTGTGTTTATGTACATTGGGTATCTCTCCCTTCCCTCCCTGAGGGTCCACCCATTTCTGTTTACCCATTATATTGAGCTGTATGTGGCACCTGGTGACTGGATGGGAGACTGATGGCAGGTCCTTTAAATTACAGCCTGACTAGGCCAGCCTCTCTCCTCCTCCTTACTGCTTCCCAATCAGACTGTGCCATACCATGCTAAGAAATGCTTAACATGGGAAACTATTTGTAGAGTAGCAGAATAGATATGTCTAAATATGATCTTAGACATTCAGTGCTGCAGGCTGAAGGGGTGGGAAGCCTTTTTTTTTTCTTTGGCCCCATGCACACCCTGATAATGTCTATATCAATAGATAAATAAATTTCTTCTGTCTGGAGTGCAATTTTGCTGTGGCACTAGTCCGTCCCTTGGAGTGGGAAAAATGCTTCTTTTCACCATTTGTGTTCTGCCCGTGTTTCTTCTGGGACTGGGTGTAACATAAGTAGGGCTCATCCAGGAGTCAGACTCTCGCCCACCAAAGCAAGAATCACAGCTTTGACCAACAGTCAGTATTTGCTGGATTATTTTTTTTTTTAAAACTAAAACTTCGATATCATTCTGACATCAGGTTTTTGTGCTCATTTGAAATCTGTCATCATTGCTGGATGCTTTTATCCCTGTCTGTCAAATCCTTTTATCTGTAGAAAACTGAGCAGGGCACATCGTCCTGAAGATACAAAGCTCAAAGATCCGGTTTGAAACTAAAAGCGATACAGCCTCCCTAAGTACAGCTCTGAGCCTAGAACAACTTAGTATTAGCATTCCTACAATGATGCATTAACAATACAGCATTTAACTATGCTTATTAATACATTGAACATTAGCATGCTTGGATGCTAACTTTAATCCAGTTCATGTGCCAATAGTAGCATGTTTTTGTGCTAACAGTAACATTTTAACACTGTTAGGAAACTCATTGGCAATTACTGCTGATTTTCAGTAGCTGCTAATGTGTCCAGGTGTAGCCGCCCCAGGGGAAAAAAAAAATGGAGTGAGGGTGATGCCTATATGGCTCCCGAGTTGGAAGACTTGCTTCTAGAAAGACTTTGATAAAATTCACTTTGCTTTAAGATTTACCACATCCTGACAATATCCAAGTAAGACTAATAAAAAATTTCCACACTAGAAATAAAGTGTTCTCTTCTTTCCTCGTTATTGTTTTCTGAAGTTTAATGAGTACTGCATCCTCACTGGGATGTTAGCATGGTTTTACCGTTAATAATTTGGTATCAGTTACAAGAACTAACACAGCTAAGCAAATAAGGTATCTGAGTTAGTGCTGATTTCAATATGAAGTTCACTGAAATAACTACCCCAGCTGAATCTGACTAAACTAAGAATAGAAATTTCAAGAATTACTAATTTATTATTGGAAATTGGCTTTTCCAACAAACAAGGTCTCCAATGTCCATATAATTATTACAGTTCCTTGCAGTTATGTATCAGTTCATATCTGTGAAATATATATATTTAATACTGTGCACAAGTCTTGACCCACCTTTCATTTTCTTTATATTTTGCTTCCAATGAGCCAGGCGTTCTTGAACTTGGAGGATCTTTGTTAGGTTTTTCTTTGGACATTGGCTGCTTTTTCACTAATTTTCAGTTCAGTCTCTGACCGCTTCCAGAGGAATGTTTTGTTGTTGTTGTTGTTGTTAAGCCACTTAGCACTGACATATAAATCATTCAAGCATAAAAAAGGCACCTAACTCAAGGGCTGAAACAGTGTCGTGTCTACACATAACAGAAAACCCAGCAATTTTAAATAGTATCATTAGGCACTTTGTTACTAGCAGCCTGTCTCAAGAACACATTTCTTTAGCCAAATCTACTAAAAATGCCCAAAATAACACATGACAAAACATAAAATCTTTGCACCAAGAAGTGCCAAGCCTAAAAATCTATCTACTGCAGATGAACGATATCCTTAAGGAACAAGAAAAGATTCAGCAAAGACCTGACAGAACTGAGAGATGCATCTGGCCCTCCAGTTGATCCGCCTACTGTTCACTGAAGTGTCATCAGAAATGGTCTCAGTGGAAGGGTGGTTGTCTTAAGGAAAGGAAACAGGGAGAAAGTGCACTAAAAGCATGCCTGGATAGAAAAACACACAATGGAAAACTGTCAGTCATGGACGGGCCTCCTCAGAACCCAGATCTCAGTATTATTGAAACAGTGTGTGATCATCTGGACAGAGACTAGAACAAAAGGCAGCCAACGTCCAAAGAAGAGTTTTGAATGTCCTTCAAGAAACCTGGAGAACTGTTCCTGAAGAACTTACAGGTTGTGTTGGAGAAGAAACGTGGTCATACCAAAGATTGACTTTCAAGCTGGTCAGAATTGTCCAAACTCAATTTTTTCCTTATATACTGTATTTCCATGTATGTTTGCTCATGTTTCAATAAATCACTGCATTGATTTTCCTTGCAAAACATAAAGCAATGAAGGGTGGCTTGAGCCTTTTTCCACAGTACCCTCTATATGCCATATATTTATTAAAGCAAAACTGACGGAATATAGTGCTATATTGGCCATGTACAGTATTCCTTAATACTGAAACAGGCAACCCTGTGATCCTAAACCATCACGAGATGTTTGACGTTGTGCCTTAGAGTTGTAAACTGGATTATCTTTCCCATCACTTCTTTCAATTCCACGTGACTCGAGTGCTGCACGGTGGTTTAAAAAACAACAACAAAAAAAAGATGGATATGATGGTGGTTCATGACTGTCACAAAATAAACAGTGTTACATCTCAGAGTAAAAATAAAGGCACCAACACAACAATGCGAGTTACTGAAGGTGTTGAGATTGGTTTGAGGACCAGCCCCAGAGAGCACAAACAATTCAAATTAATTAAAACTATTAAGTTACAGGAAAATCTGCAAAAAAGAAAAAGTTTTCCAGCGCAGCTTAGATTGTTACTACCAGATGTAACTCATCAGATGTTTAGTCCCTGCACAAATACTGCTTGGTGTTTATACCGATGTTACACGAATGACGACCTCTCCTGAGTCACTGTCCTGGCTGAAGTTGTTTCGGGGCACCATTCTGTGGCAGAAGGGTGCCAAACACAGGCAGGTCCATGAATGTGACCCCAGCTGGGTTGGGTGTAAGGGGCCGCTGGGCCCAAATGTGGCCAAAGGCAACCAGAGCGTCCTGGGGGCCAGCGAAGAGTGACCGGTGCTCGTCTCCTCCATGTCCTTGGCCTTGTCGTAGCTTTGAACGTCCCAGTGGAGGTTTACAGCTCGCCAACGCATAAACACGTTGTACACTGCTGCCCCCTCATGGATGATCAAGCCTGTTACAATGACAACAATCGACACATTAAAGGGAGTTTTGATTTTAGACAGTCTGCCATTACCAAGTTTCAGGAAGTCTTTAGTATTAGGTTTTCTAAGTGCTTGAGTTGAAGGCAACTGGACTTCTTTAAGTTGAAAATGTTTCACCTCTCACAGCTGATGGGGAGTCCCATGTATTTAAACTCTCATGGAGCTGCCACTTTGGAGGGTGTCCTGAGAGTTGTCAGAGTCATTAAAGGTCACATGAGCCAAGATGTGAATTCTTAAAGAAGTCTGTTGGATGAGAGCTGAAGTCAAGTTGCCTTCAACTCAAACACTTAAGACTACATGACCTGGAAAAGAACCTACACAGACAAAATATTTTGCAAGTATTTTTTTTTCTTTTTGTTACCTCATCATCTTCTCCCTCAGTTTAAAGGTGTCCTTTTTTTCCAACATGTTTAAGCTATTTGCTGACAAAGCTGTTTCTGGTGTGGATCTAGAGCAGGGCTCTTCAACGCCAGGTCCGGTGTCCTGCAGGTTTTAGATGTGTCTCTGCTTCAAAACACCTGAGTCAAATATAGAAGTCATTGGCATGACTCTGGAGAACTTGACTCCATACTGAGGAGGTAATTCAGCCATTTGATTCAGATGTGTTGGATCAGGGGGACATCTAAAACCTACAGGACAGGGGCTCTCAAGGCCTGGAGTTGAAGAGCCCTGATCTAGAGTGGTGCCAAAGCCCTTGTTCAAAGTCTAACCTGATTTTAAAGGCTGAACATTTCTTCTAATGCACATGTTAGAGGAAATCTGAAGGGAAATACGTCTTCTATATGCTTCCCTGATTTAAAAAAAACAAAACAAAACAAAAAAAACAATCTTAAGAGCCCAGAGACGGGGTTCTTTAAGTTTTGATGATTGACCAACCCTCACTACGGTGGCTGTTACATTTCTTGACAACAGCTAATGGTTGTCAAGAAATCAGTTAGAAAAGTTTAGTCTGCTGTAAGGGCTACAACAAAAAAAACCCCTAGTGATCCAAGGAGCAATATTGTCGGGGGCAATTTGCCCTTCGTGGCATCTTTCAAGGCAAATTGGTCCTGGGTAAGGGGCTAAACCAAATGCAATTCAGACCTCTATGGATAGAAAATCAATGGAACATGTTACCTTGCTTTGATCAGAGTTACCAGGGCCCCACACTGGAGCCAGACCCCAGTAATGCTCATCAGCAAGCATCTGGTGGCTGTGCCAGGCTCAGTCTGAAGGAGTGACAGAGGCCAGCCTTCTTGTGAATCCACCAAATGCAGGGCAGACTGTAAGACTGTAGGGGTCCAGTGCAATGTGGATTGGGTGGTGGTCAAAGACAGAGGTCTTGGCTGACTGATCCTGGTAGCTGAAAATAGTCCTTGGGACATGGATTGTTACTTTTCTGGTGGGGAAGGTACCTGAACTAGTGCGTGAGATTGAGAGATGATAGCTAGATATAGTTGAGCTTACCTCATCACACAGTTTGGTTTCTGGAACCAGTCAACTGGAGAGGGGCTGTACTCTGTTCCAATCTGGGGTTGGTCAGCAGAGTGCTGGAAGGGTACTGTGGCTGCGACTCCATTGTACTACTACTACTACTTCAATGCCTACATGTCTAATGACAGTGAAAACTAGAGGGCTGGTATTGGGAGGAACAGTCTGCCTGACCTGATTATTGGACTTCTGTGCTAACCACAGATTGTCCATAACAAACACCACTGATCCGTGATCAGTTTTGTAATAGCATCATCAGGCCTCCGGCCATATGTCTCAGATACTCATTCAGTACAGTAAGTCATGGCCTCCACAGTTTTGAACCTTCATAGCCGTTAAATAACTGTTTTGAAATTTCCTCTTCTCACATACCAGACTGCTCTGTTTGTTTCATTTGGTTCCTGTGGATTAAATACTAAAACTATAAACTGCAGTATAATATAAAATATAATATAATAAATATAAAAAACTTCTTCTTGCTAAAGAAGTGAAAGAAAGACGTCCAGCAGACAGCGAGTCCCTGACCTTGGCACAACTTTCATTTTCATTTTACTTTTCAATACCTGAAAAAAATGTAAAATATTGGTACCAAGATGCAACAAAGAGGCAAACTGGAGAGTTGAAGTATGCAAGCTGTTAATTATTTTCATGTACTGATGTTTCAGTACAGCATCTTCCCCCATTTTTGAATGTGGACGTGCATATATTTTATCCTATTTTAGGAATTACTTTTCAACCAACTTAGATGTTGAGAAAAAATATTATTTATAATGCAGTTTGACATCAAAATGTTTGAAACAGGCAGACACCTTTGCAAACATACTAAACTGTCAATTAAACTGTGATTCATACTTAAGTTGATAACCTCAAAGCACAATGCAGTATTTTGTTTTCTTTTTTCCCCCAAGCGAATACACTCCACAGAGTATTATGTAGTTCTTGAAGTCTTAAGAAGGATTTATGGTCTGTCCAAACTGTAAATTGGATGGTTGGATAACAAAAACCCAACAACACGGACTCAGAGAGGAAACCATTTCTCAGACTTTCCACACTCATTTCACACTGATCCAGAAGTGAGAGGGGAGCTGGGCACTGAGCCATGCACTGCGCCTCTTTCTAGCTCTGTTGCCCTCAGCCAACCACCCCCCCACTCTGTCCTTCCAGTGTGGCTGCTCAGAACAACTGAACATGTTTAAGAGTTAAGGATTGAGTTTATAAAGGCATTAACTTCAAGCACTGAAATTTAAGACTATGTTTGGGCATGTTAGTTACACAGGTACATTTGGCATGAAATGTCCTGATTGGGACTAGAATTGTTGCCTTGTGACTGTATGCTTTCCTCAAACAGTCAAATACATCCACATCTGTCCAGACTCGTATTACATTTAGAAAGGTTTGAAGGAATTTCTCAAAAGAAAGGTCATGACAGAAAGCCAGCAACACCAACAAAGGACAGCTGCATTCCCATTCTCACCTACACAGACCAGGTCCATGAAGCCATACATGCCGTAGCAGATCTGGAAGAGGACGTCACGGCGCTGCCAGATGGCCTGGGGGCTGAGCGCCGACCACAGCAGCCAGGAGATGCTGGCGACAAGGAAGAGAGAGCCCAGGAACACGGCAATGATCTGCACCTTCTCCACCAGGGTGATGGTGATGGACTGCCACTGCACAAAGAACAGAGGCAATACATGAAATACACTGAAACACTGCATCAGACAGGTACAGTGTATATCTAAGTAATATGTTCTTCTACATGTACCACACAGCAGAATAAAGCACGTTCACTGCGGTTGTAAACAGTCCAGTTAGCTCTGTTAGTGTTACAGGGCTGCCATGTCTCTGATGCATGTTGGAAGGGAGGCCAGTTTTGAACTGCTTTGATTTGGCATTGATTACTGATAGAATTTTCTGGTGCCCCTCAACAGGTTCTTGGTCACCTCATTTAAAAACAAAAGTCCTGTTAACGACCCTGCTCTAAAAGGTAATAAACTACTTATATTGTTGTTCATTATCTAGGAAGGTTATTCAGATTTTAAAAAATAAAAAATAATAAAATTGGAAATAACAAAGAAGTCTGTCTGAAAACTGAGTTTTCAAGGTATGTTATGGTGACAGTACTCCTGAAAAAAATTACTAGGAATAAAGCAGTGATGAACATTTAACTGGAAATGAAGACGAGCTGGAAAACTGCAGGGAAGTGCAGAGTGTGTTCTGGCCTCAGTGATCCGGTCTGTGACTCTGTGTGTGTGTGTGTGTGTGTGTGTGTGTGTGTGTTTGGGGGGGGGGGGGGGGGGGGGGGGGGGCAGGTATTCTAACAGCAGCCTCTCTAAATGTTATTTATACAGAAGCATGAAGCATCTGAGAGTCTGCATGTTCGCACCTCTGTGGGCGCGCACACGCATAAACCTGTGAACGCTGCCGCTCATATCCGCTTTCTATATTATAGCAAGATAACCATTCACAGCAGGCCACCAGGAAACTCCCCTCGGGCGCTCCGCCACTGAGCGCAGGAGAGCATCTCCACACACTGTTACTTCATTCATTGTGTATTTTTGTGTTTGTCGTGGATAACGGGGGGAAAACACACACACACACACATTCAGAAACCATTACCCTTCAAACATGAGCGTTTATGTTACACAGCACTGATTCCAGAGGGCATCGGGTGGTTTAAGCAGTGACCTGCACCTCTGTAAAACACCGGAGCTGTGTCCGTGTGGTTCAGTGAGTTTGTGCAGCTTCAGCTGATTTTAAAAGACGGTGACCCAAAAAAGAAATAGAATCATTTTAGATGTGTGACGTCATCGGTCCGAACTCAGTACCACAATCGGAGCGACTCGCAGCAGAAATAACACTTCTAGAGATTTAATTGTCTGACATTTGTACTCAGAGCTTTTCCCGACCTTTCCGTCATCGTGCCGCTGTCAGATAAGACGTGGAAAACACGCACCCCCAAAGTGAAGCGAGGAAAACCCACCGCCACGTGTAAATGGTAACTTACTCACCAACTTACTGCATTTAACTACCATTTTAATTTTAGCAACGCAGTTGCAGATGCTACCCTGCTTACTGATCTAGGAAAGCTCACAAGACAGACCTACTAAAAGTGATCATAAATATGCATTAATATGCAGTTACAAACACGCATAAACGAATGTGTTAATGTCCTGCTGCATTTGATCAACCACTCTACAGCCTTTGCTTTAAATTTGTTTTTTTTTTAAGCTGTAAATTTTAACTGCTTCCAAATCAGGTTTTGTAACATAGGAGGGAAAATATTTCCTGTGAACTAACATGGAAAAAATTAAGCAATGAAAAATGCACACAATAAATGGAGGTTGCTTTTAAATGTGAAGTCTTTGTATGAAAGATGATATTCCAGCTGATTTGCTCAGTTCTCAGATTGTTGCTGCTCACAGTTTCCTAAGATTAAATTCAACAGCTTCTTCATGTCTTAAATTTTTGGGGTTATGTTTTTACAAGTTACTTGCAAAATATCTTAAAATATTATGTGTATGTTTGCCACATCAGTTGTTCCAAAACTATGGAAAGCCATGCAGGTCAAAATCAGTTTTAACATGAACACTATGTAAAAAACTTGTTCATGCACATTATTGTGTTAATTATGCAGCAGATTAAAAACACTTTGATAACTTGCTAACAGTGTTTGAGCTCAGAGGGCATTCTTACATCACTTTAAGCCATTTGGCCACTTGCCCATTTTGATTGGTTGATGAGCCCTGGGGTTTAAACAGGTTTGTAAACCAGGGCTTGAACACCACTGTTTAACATGCTAAGGGTTCATCCTTAGCTTACTTGTTTTGTGTGCACTCAAAAAAAAAAAAAAAAACTGAATGTATTAGGACTGCAGTTTTTTGACCAAACTGATACACTCGCTATACTGCAGTTTGTGGTGTATTTTCATGTGGTTGAACAAGTAAGCTGTGTTGCTTTTGTGTCATAAAGTGCTGATTTAGGGAGAGCTTGATTTGTTTTTTTCTTTGCTTTCTAATGGAGGAGAATCCATTCCCAGTATTGCTCAATCATGTTAATCATGAATCATAGAAGCTGAAATCTTGATTGAGATTAAAATTCGATTAATTACGCAGCCCTACGAGGAAGAATATAATATAATCCTTTAATTAAGCACAATACACTGTGCACTCAGAATGGTTCACAACTCCAGCCAAAAAAGCCTGATTTAAATTTTGGGTGATTTCAGCGCTGTGTCTTTGTGCACCTTTGAATCTCTGACAGCAGTGTTGATACTTTTAGATTGCCCTGAGATCATCTGCCATTTATCCATTAATTATAACCTTGTGTATTGATTGTGTACTGTGACATCTTCCCCCTCAGTCATTCTGTCAATGCAGAGCTCCACTGTAACATCATGAGGTGTCTCAGGGATAATATTTGGCTCCCTGCATCTTTATTCATTTCCTCAAAATAACATTTAAGTTGAAGGGGTGCAGTTTTGACCCACTGTGAGAATGTGATGCACAAACTGTAAAAGTGACCTCCAGGGAGCCATCTAAAAACAGAAGCAGGGCTGGAAGCGGCCCGGAGCTGCATAGAGAGGCAAAATTGAAGGGGCAACTTTAGGCTAATTTAACTTCAAAAATACTTTATTAAAAGCAAAATTCATGCATTTAAAATATCTTGCGTAACCTCTGGAGCTTGAAAAAGGGTGACTGGACGTTTCACGTCTCATCAGAAAGGACTTTATATCTAAATTGAATGCAGGTGTTTTCATATGAGGTTGTAACCTGTATCTGTCCTTGTGGCAGTGGAACTCAAACATTAAAACTGTGTTTGTGAGTATTAAAATAAGATGCGCTGCAGTTTTTAACTTGCCAACCAGTCGTTAACATTAAAGATTATCTCTGGACAGCATATGTGATAAATCTGTGTAATCAGACCTCTTTATGTTCCTGTGAAGGCACGAACCCTGATGAGCAGACTGTCAATGAACTTGAGCAAAGTCCTGAACAGCTTCACCAGTTGGGTGCAAAGGGTAAGAAAAATACAAGGACCATAAAATATAATTTATAGGTTTCAGCTGCCCTTAAGTTAAAAAGATTTACTTAACTAAAAGAGCCTATCCTCTCCTCTGTCCAACAGACAGCAACCGTCCTGACCAGCAGGACCAACACCTGGCTGGAAAACCAAATTGACCACAACAGGACACGAAATGCCCGAAGAAGGGAATACAAAAAAATAACCAGGCAGTTCAAGAATACCCTGAAAACATGCTACAAGTACAACAAAATCTCCAAAAAGGAGATGAAGGTGGCCAAGAAGCAGTGGAAGGAGGCCATGAAGAAAGTAAAAAAAGAGGACAAGAGGAGGGAAAAGCTGTGGAGAGAAGACTATGTGTCAGAGCTCCATCAGTAACAATAAGAAAAGAGAAAATAGGACAGCGGACAAGGAAAGACCACAAAGTGCAGAACTTTAGAAAAAAGCAGCTTGGAATCAGATGATTGTTGACAACGTGCGGACGACTGAAGCTGCACGGTGATCATTTCAGAAGAAAAGACTTCAGGCAGACTTTGTGGACAGAAACTAAAGCTCTGCTGAGCCTCAGCTGTGTGTTTGTTCAGTCTGCCAGTGACTCAACTCCCATCTGGAGCGAACAGATATGAAAGGGCCCGAATGTTCTTCAGTGAGAGGAACGATCCAGAATGCAGATATTTTAAGCCTCAGGAGTGTCTGTCTGCTCGGGCTTTGAAGGAGAGGATGACTACAGGAATCCTGATGCTCCAAAACGACAGCAAAGATGTGAAGATGCAACAGGAACGCACGGCGGGTTCATACTCACCGCCACAACCGCTTCAATCTACCAAAAGCAGCCGATGTTTTCTCTGTGTTTCCTACTAAATAAATTCTGTTCTTCATAATTTTAGGTGTGCAGACATTGTTTCAGTTTAGCAGAAAAAGTTCTGATTATGTGCTGCACTTTCACAAAGACAGAAATATCTGATTATATATTCCCACAATTCAGAATGATTGCAGCTGTCATTGCACGCTGGTTACACAGCTTTTCTCCAACCGTCAGTCTGCAACCTGAAGGTTTCATTATTAATGATTTATAGTGGCCACAAGAATTAACTTAATGGATAAATGGATAATCTGAACCACACAGTTATGTTATGTCATTTGTCAACTAATGACATTAAAACTACTCCAAAAATGCACAGACACAGTTGAGAGGGCCAGTTAGCAGAGATTAAGCCTGAGAGACACCAATGCTGCCCATGTCAGCACATCTGTCAATCAAAACAGCCACGTTCCCAACGATAAGGCCAACTCTAAATGGGTTATTTTAAAAAACACCCTCATACAGATGCAATGAAAGGAAAATATCTACAGAAATCAAAACCGTTTTATTGTGGGAGTCTCTGGGGACTGGCTCACCTTTGGATCCAGCCTCTAGTGTACATTAGAGGAACTGCAGTTTTTCAAAAATTTCAAAATAAATTTAGTTTAGGAAATCTTTATGCTTTAAATATCCATGGTTACCCAAGGTCTATTGGAGTCTCCACTGAAATGGCCCTCTCTTCAAAATGTACAGATGCAGCATTTAAAACACAAGTATTCATTATTTGTAGTATTGTTATGAAATTCTGGGTCATGGGTGTACTCTGCCCCTCACCCTCCGACAACTGGGACAGGCTCCAGCACCCCCACAACCCTGAAGTGGACAAGTGGAAGAAAATGGATGGATGCTATAAAATATGACTGCACTGGTTAAGCTTTATGAGTACTGCATACAGTTAGCTACAGGTATCTATATTTTTTTTTCCACTACTGATTAAAAAAAAAGGCCTTAAAGAACAGTCGATCATTCATTGCTACCTGGGAAAAACCTCCAAAATGTTTAGTTTCAAAAATGTCCAGAAACACAAAACTGCGGCTCTGCTGCAAAGGGTTCAGATCAACATTCACGTTACTTTGAGCTGGTACTGGACAGGTGCTTCGGGCTGATTTTTCTGGAATGATAAGAAGGTAGGACTTTGGGGGATTGGATGATAAAGTTTGTTTGTTTTGTGTTTCTCATCTGTGTTCAGTGAGTTAGCTTTCTAGCTTGCTAATTAGCGCTGAACACCAAATATAACTGGATCTGATTTATTGATATATATTGACGTGGTTTGGTGACCATTAGAACAGGTTTGGGTTTTTTTCCAAGGGTAGGTGCAGTAAGCTGCATAGACTGAGATCACCCTCACTAACTTCTGATGCACACCCAGTCATTCTGTTCTGGAAGCAGGTCTGAAATATGAACCTGCTCAGTTCAGAAAAGAAAAACAAGAGTTACCGTCAGTGGGGGAAAGAGTTAGGGCACCATAAATGTCTCAGTTTCATGTCATTAAATAGTTGTTGTCATGTTTCTGCAGCGGTGGACCGACTGACTAATGCAGCCATCACTAGTCCTACAGTCTTTAAAAATTCCACTAATGTAATTGGAGTAAGTCCCTTTGGGGGCTAATATTTCAAATGGATTCTGGGATTAAACTGAGGCTACAAATGTCAGATACATACCTCAGTCTGTTGAGTCTTCATTAATCATTACTGAATTCAGTGACCTGATTTGTCTTTGTGGTTGAAGCTGTGCAATCACACTCGTATAATCTGCATCTGCAGGGTTAAATCCTACTTTTAAAAAAAGGTCAAGATTCATCCACTTATTTCTACATTTTATGCACAGTGAGTCATTGAGCTACAATTAGAGGTGCTTATTCAGATGGTCAATAAGGAGAAAAACATGCATCATTAAAGGATAAGTGCACTTCCCTATTTGGGTTCTGAGTATGACTTTAAGACAACCATTTTACAAGAACAGCTCTAACAGACGCAGGTGGGTTTATCTGCTGTCAGCCTGCCAGTGAAAGGGCTTTTTACCAGTTTGGCTCCGTGAGGCTGATTTTACTCCAACTGAGAAGCTGTGAATATTTCTGAGCATAAATCCAACTGGTGGGTCGATAACATCAGCGACTGTAAAAACAATTTCTTGTTAATGCCTCTATAATAATTTAGAGAGCATGCTCAGTGGGGGAAAACTGTAACGTGGAAGGCAGTAAAAAAGCAGCAAAAACAGGCAGACAGAATATGAATGCTGCAGTTTGGTGGCACACGCCACTGCTCGGCCTCTTAAAATTACAAACCTGAGTACACTATTTTTCTGTGACATCCATGTGCATTGAATTGACAGTTAGAGAGAAAATCACCAGTTACGCCATAATGTGACTGTTCGGGATAATCAGGCAGAGCAGCAAAGGGCTGTGGAAGGTCTCCAAAACAGCTGCTGTTTTCAGTGTTAATGGAGTAAAAAGAAAAAAAGCATGACACCATCTTTTGGCTCAAAAATTGTATTTTAAAATAACAGTCATCAGGATGACCCTGAAACAGCTGCTTTCCAAATGCACTGTGTCCTCCCCAAACAATCTGCCAGCATGAAAACTGAGGAATCTCATTTAGAAATTAGTGAAGTGGAATAACTTTATTAGACAGATTTTAATCAGAAACAACCTTCTTCTGTGAGACTCTCAGCAGTTTTTACCTCTGCCAAGGCCTCCAGGTTACTATTTTTGGTGGAAAAAAATAGTAAAATTCATGTTACAAAACAGCACTACTTACATTTCTATGTGGAGAATATTCGAGCCTTTTGGATAAACTTTTGGAGTCATCGTCATTGATCAGGCAAAATTGGACATATTGTAACTTATTTTGACAAATACATCCATCCAGTTTCTTAGTTGCTTATCCAGTTCAGGGCTAATAAACAGACAAGCATTCATGCTCACATTCACAGGCGGCAAATTTAGAATCACCAATTAACCTAACATGAATGTCTTTGGACTGTGGGAGGACGGTGGAGTATCCGGGGAGAACCCACGGGTGGGGAGAAGATGAAAACTCCACACACTCCAGCGGATTTAAACCTCGATGTAACATGATGAGCTCTGCACCATCCTTTCACAAATACATATCAAATTGAAATAAATATGATGAACTGATCCGGATCCACATATCTGGGATCCAGGGATGAATTCATGCATGTGTGAAGGGAATTTTTAGCCTTGGCAAAACAATGCAGTTGGACTGTTCTTGTTTATTCATGTTGCCAACAAACACAATGGCCACTTTCCATCTATTTCTTTTGGATATAATGCCTCCATTTTCATGAACCTTAACAGGTAGTTTTAGCTGCACCAATCTATGCAGACCTTCATCATAGAGGTAGAAGTTTACAAAAGACAAATGCAGAGAAAAAAAAAATCATCATCCAGTTTAGAAGACTTAATTATTTTTCATAGCAAGTAACTGACACACAAACAGCTATCACCTTTTCTAAAAGCCTCTTAACCCATTTTATGTTATGTTTAGTAAATACTACAGTTCATAAAACACCAAAACAAAACAAAAGCTAGAAAAATAACTTCATTTAATCTATTTGTTAAACATTTCACAGTTGAACCTTTCATAGCTTTAATTTACATTTCTGTATTTAATTATCTAAGAAGTGTTACTGCCATCACAAAGAGAGACCAGTCGAGTCTCAGAGTGTGGGAGCTTTCAGCAGAGGGTAAATACTCAATATTTTACCTGCCAGGGTCTCTTCATGTTGATGGCAATGACCTGGAAACGATAGCAGCACAGCTCGCAGGTCCAGCAGCCCCGCTCGCTGATCCACTTCAGCAGGCAGTGCTGGTGGGTATACCGCACCGAGCCGTCACACCGGCACGGGTTCAACAAGTCGCCCTGGAGATCAGAGAGAGAGCAAAGGTCAAGAATGAGCAGAGGTTAATTTGAAGGGAGGGGGCAAACTGACTTTAGATGTTAACTGATTGAAGATGAAGTAAAAATCATCCCATCGCCTCACAAATGAGGCAGTTTTAAAACTACACCTGGATTAGTTAAATTATCTACTAATTTAGTAGACTGTACTCATGAGAGGTGGATCTGATGCGTAACCGTTTCTGTGAGTCTGTGCTCCGTTGGTCATCTCTTATTTTTTTTTTTTAAATCAGTGACAAACACAGAGAAGGGAAAAAATAAGCCAAAGCAACTTAGATTTAGTTCAGATTCCAGGAGCAACTGATGAGAACTGTGACTGTAAATTCAGATTGACCTTCTTGGTCACTTCTTTTGAGCATTTGACCATCAGTGAAAAAACTGTTACAGGGAGTCTCTCCTTTGCAGTTGGACCGAACTTCTTCTTGGACCTGAATTATCTGACATGTCATTCTGTGACATCATTGGTTACAGATGCCACATTGTGATATCCTCACATGATGTGATAGATTTGCCTTTAATGATGTTGACTTCCAGCCAATAAGCCCACTGCCTACAGACTGCCTAGCAACAGGTAAAAGGTCCCCACGTGACCACGCTTCAACCAAACAACCTCAAATCTGACACTGCAATTATTCTGGTCCCTGGAAGTATACCTGCCAAGTTTGAAGGGGATTGGATGAACAGATAAAGAATAAATGGAAAAACAGACAGAGATTTCTCAGTTTAGCAGAGAGATGACAACACACACCAAAAAAAAAAAAGCTGGAAGACATTTAGAAACAAAACATAAGACATCCCCACAACTGGCATCTCAGCAGCGAGTGTAACTGATGAAACATGTGTTGGTCCCACTGTAGAAGTCTTTTCTCCTCCCTTTGGTTACGACTCTGCACACTGCAAACACAGACTGCAATAACAAGGGCGGACCTTCCCGGTCTCAAAAGTGAAGCCTGTGCAGCGCTGTCTTAAATGTGCATTCTTGCTAATGGCCAGAAGGGGGTGACTCACTAACTATTGGTTGATTTCATAGACCGTACAAAATGTAAAGAGGCTGATGTCACCCACAAGTTAATGAAGCTTCGTCTTCGCCATCTTGGTGTGGACCATCAGTCAGTGACGACACGCTCATTAGCTAACAGCTTGTGGCTTTGGAGCATACCATGGACAATCCTCCTTTCTCACTCTAATAATGACTAAAATTTACTAAATGAGCATCACGTTTATTTGACATGACTCGAGCCGGTAATCCATCAGGAACGCGTTCACTGAGATCACAAAGGAAGGGAGCCAAGACGCTGTTGTCTGATAGACTTCTTCTGTACAACCAGAAGTCTTTTTGGAGCCAGAGGAGTTGCTCCCTGCTGACCATTAAAAAGCTTTAAGGCATATTGGCTTCACTTTTCAAACCTGAAAGCTGTGTCCATATATACAGTGACTTTGTCCATCAGTGTATGGTTGCAGATGATGTAACCAGTGCAACCCGGTAGAGCACTTTTCATTGGTTTCATTTCTGGGCAGCTGGTTTTTAGCTGTTAGGTTCACAATACAAGCCTCCATTCTGCTATAACTCTACAAAGCCTTTGTATTGTAATGCAAAAGCAGCAAACATACTTGCTGCTTGACATTCATGTCTTGTCTCATGTTCTTATCATTTTGGCTTCTCCCCGTAGTAGCAGTGATAAATTAAACCTCTGAGTCTTTTCAGGATCAGAGAGAAACTATCTGCTTTTGGTTCAATATATGAGCCGTCTATCCAATATTAATCTTCTATCATTTTCATAGTCCATGTGTCATCTTTCCTATCATTGAGAAATCCTTGTTTTCAGGCCTCAGTTTGGCCTTTTATCCCAACAGGTCGTACATCAAAGTAAACTCACGACTTGCTCACCAGAGGGCCTTACCAGCATCGCTCAGATCAATGACCATTTCTCAAAGCTACAGCACTTGCAGATATTAACGGTGGGATGCAGCCTGGCATTAATCATTACAGCCGCATCTATTTGTTCTGATGGGTTCTTTTCTTTTTTCTTCCTCTAGGCATTCCTCGAGCAGCCATTACTGCAGCTTTGACCTGCCAGCTGGGCTGTGAGTGGCATATTAATAGTATATTAAGGTCAGTGGTCAGAGAGCTCGTTTTTCATCATGTCATATTAACCTTGTGGGTTTAAAAGGACCTCTGAGGCTTTCGCTCGAATGAACTGAAGCAGGTCAGCTTTACGCTGAAGTAGAGATTGATAAAACCAACTTCAAGGATAATTAAAATAAGTCGGTCAATTCTCTAAAGGGATTTTCTGACCACTTATTTTAGTACAATAAAGGTCAGTCCATCAAGGAGTGCACAGGGTCAAAAATGAGAGCGAAAGTAATTCATGTATTTCTTTTGAGAGGAGAGAAAAGGTTGAGAAAGAATGATGAACTAAAGCAGGGCTCTTCAACTCCAGGCCTCGAGAGCCCCCGTCCTGCAGGTTTTAGATGTGTCTCTGCTTCAACACACCTGAGTCAAATATAGAAGTCATTAGCAGGACTCTGGAGAACTTGACTGCATACTGAGGAGGTAATTCAGACATTTCATTCAGGTGTGTTGGATCAGGGACACACCTAAAACCTGCAGGACACCGGGCCTCGAGGCCTGGAGTTGAAGAGCCCTGAACGAAAGATTTCCAGCTGAAAATGAAACAAACGTCCTTAAAGAGAAGACTGTTATCAGCGGGCATCGATAAGATTTTACTGATACTGATGCCATTGTCGATTCTCCTTATCAATCCTTAATCCCTAATTAATTTGTGATCAATTCTCTCTGTGAGACAAGACGGCGGCCTGCACAGGTTTTCAGCATCGATGGAAGGATTTTATAGGATTTTAGAAGCAGAGCCAAACAGGGGCCTGTGTGCCATGAATTTGATGTAGAGTATCTGTATCAGCCTTGTTGACTAATAATGGCATACTGATAAATCACCAGTTCACCAGAGTCTCCCTGTTCAGATTGTGTAAACATGAACAGAAGTGACCTTCAGCTTCTCCCATCCTGTTTGTTTGATGGTACAATTAATTAGAAGCTGAAATGTTTGCATACAGATTAAATGTCTGTTTATGTTGACACAATCTTCAAATTTAGCAGGTTTCTTGTGGCGTTTGCTGCAGGCCGCCACTTCCCACCCAGTCTCTCCTTAGCACCAATATCTGCAGCAGGTACAGTATTTACTCACTACATTTATTTTAAAATATTACTTATTTTTCTGCTATATGTTTACAGCCGGTTTCCCAGTCATGGACTAAGCATAGTCCTAGACTAAAAGGAAAAAGTCAATGAAGACCAAAATAGGAAAAAATATTTAGTCCAGGATTAGACATAATCCCTGTACGGGAAACTGGGCCTTAGTGTCTGATTGGTTTGCTTTTTGTTTCCACTTCCTGTATAATTTCTCTTTTTGCGTTTGCATTCATGCACTGCTTTGGTTTGGGCACTAAAAACTAGATGGTTGGGTTTGGGAAATGATTGTGGATTGTGATAAATGGTCCTCCTTCACGGTGATAAATGATGAGTTGGAGTGACAGCCCCATCTCACTCACACCATAACCACAACACTCAAGGACGCCTTGTGGTGCAGCAGCTTTGATAAAACGGCACTGTTTTGTGCTGTGGGAATGAAAACGGGCTGCATGTCAGTGGTTGATATTTATCTGTTGTGTGTCAGATATACTGCTGCGATTAAGCATGAGGCATTTTTATTTTATGATAAAAATTACAGTACAAATCTGCTGGCACAGAAAAATAAAGAGGAAAAATATCGGCACTGGCGTCTGCTGCTGGCTAAAATGATTTTTTTGTTTGTTTTGTTTTAATTCACTTTCAGCATCGGCCCAAAATTTCACAATAGGTGCACACGACGCTTCTCGTCATTGTTCAGCGATGCACAACAAAAGAGACACATGACAGTGTTGGTGATGAGAGGAACTGGGCTCAGAAGAACGTAGGTTCCACTTTCAGCTGCTCCCTCCTCACGAGGGGTCACCACAGCAGGTAACGCTGCATGTTTGATTTGGCAGGGTTCGGATTTGGAAGTATCAATTTTTAAAAAACACTTTTACCAACATGAAGACTAACTCCTGGAAAATGGAGTTTGCCAGAATTTGAAAATAAAGCGTATTGATTATAGTATTGATATTTTACTTGCTGTGTGAGCACAAGACTTCCTTCTGAGAAATGCATGAATCATCTTCTTAAATACCCACAAGCCACTTAGAATTAGGAATCCATATAAGCATCAGAGTCACATATTTTGTGCTTCTTGCTCAGCCTGCTGGCTTACATCTGTCAAAAAGTACAAAGAATCCAATTTTCCTGATTTAATAAAAACAAAATTTTTAAAAAGTGTTCCCAATAATCTGTAATCCCCCAAAAAAGGAGCAATCACAAATGAAACTATATGAAAAATAAAAGCCACACAGCAGGATGGGGTGTTTGATCTCTCTCACTCACTCACACACACACACACACACACACACACACACACACACACACACACACACACACACACACACACACACACACACACACACACACACACACACACACTCTGGGTGGATGTGTTACTGCCTCCATTCCCACATATCACAGAGGAAGTATTGTGCATGGTGTAACTGTACAGCCACAGGACTCAATGATTGTGATAGTACTGCAGTGTTCAGCTGTAAAAATATCTGAACATGTTACCAGTGTATGTTAATCCACACTGAGGTATGTGTACAGTAAGTATAATATAAAAATGACTTAATGCTGTATTTTTTTCCCACGAGTAGATGGCTGAATGGTTGGATGACCTGCTGGCTCATTTCCAGATGGGACAGAGGAAGCGTGAGGGTGATGAAGGGGAAGGGCTGCTCGGTGCAGAGGGCCCTCACAGCGCCGTTTGAGTGAGAAAACAATCCTTAAAAACTGGATCAGTTTCAAAAATAATGCCAGCTTTCTTTGATTACACCCTTTACAGCCTTGAATAACAGTAAATATCACACAGCATAAACAATTCATTGTTCTCTCTCTTTAGGGTTTGTAATTACACAGCATTCATGAGTTGAAAAGCATAACGAGGCATTTTTTAATCAGAGCCTCTTTGAATCCTCTCTGTCTGAGGCTTTTTTAAGCATCTTAGCTTCGGTGTGAAAGACTTCATTACAGATGTAGATCTTCTAATTCTGTTCTGAACTGAGAGATGGGAAGATTTCTCTTGGGAGACATGGATTATCTGATTAAAGCTCAGGGAATAAGTATGTTTTCAGCTGGATGAATGGATCGTTTCTGTTTGGCATAATCTTGCTATTAAGTGGTCCTTGAGTTACAATTAATTTGTCCAACAACTCCAATAACTAACAAAATACAACTTTATGGCACTCTTAAATGTCTGTTCTAGACCTTTCAACCACATCTCAAGGTCTGTATCAGCCAACTTACTCCCCAAGTGGACCTTGTATTAGTAACTAAAGTTTTAAGTAAACCTTGAAGGAGCCTACTATGATTTTTCTTGCTGTCTGTCATACACACACTGTCACAGTGGTGGACACTTACATTAAAAACATGTCCAAAGTTTCAGAAGCTCTAAACACTCCATTTCAGACCTTTTTTTTTCTACTCTTTACGTGCACTGATGTCGGTTAGAGCAGATACACTTAATAAAGGTCACACAGCTCTGATGGTGAACACGAGGCCACACCCTCAACCTCTCTCTTAACAAAAGCCAGTGAATTAGATGAAACGTGGTTAAAAGGATTGTTTTAGACAGAGGGACAGCACCATGACCTAGTATAAAATAAATAAAAAGATAGTCTAGCACATTCCAAGAATACAATTTATGAGTTGGAGATGAGCACAGTAGGTCCCCCATTAGAAAATTATTATTTAAACAGTAATAAAAAAAACAATTTTCTGAATTCATTCCATTTTTGTAGCTTTTAAGAAGCACCTTTATAATCAAATGGTGTTTACAATGCAGTCAAAAGCTCCCAAACCGTTAACGTCACCGACGGCATCACCTCGAGGTCTGTGTGTGCACTTGTTGTGCAGATGGGTAAATGTAAATGTAACATTCAAAGTAAATGGCAACTCCGCAACTTCTTATCCATTTGTCCTGGACGGCACAGCCGAATGAGCCGATGTTTGTTACAGAGTAAACAATGCAGTGTTTACTCTGTAAGTGAATCTTGAGTTTGTGAAAGGGCTCTAATAGGGGCTCATCCTTATACGTTTTCGCTATTGTTTCCATCTCCAGAAGGGGGCAGCATGGCCACAGTTCACCTATCTCCCCATGTTTGCCTTCTTGGATGGGTGTTCTGTTAACCGAAATGTCCCCATTGTGGGATCAATAAAGTATCAATCAATCAATTAATAATAAACCACATATACTGCATGCCACCTCAGAGCCTAAAGAGGCATGTTTTTCTGGAGCTTTCTAGAGGACCTCGTGCTCATTTGAGTAAGAAATGGACGTGAAGTCTCCAGAAAAAGTTAGTAAGTGGACCTTAAGTAAAGACTATTCTATCAAGGAGTTGTAGTACTCTGCACTACAACAACTGCCTGTAACCTGCTGAATTTTCAGCAGGTTTGTAGTTTTCTTTCTTATGTCTCATCGACTAACATTGATTGGTTCTTGTTTCCCTCTCTGCAGCACTAATAGCTTCATTGTAGCTTTAAAGTAATTTAATTCATTCACTGCCTTTTGAATTTTATTTCTTTCCTGTGCTTTTATGTGATTGTTTTATGATTGTTTTATTTCTGTAAAGGCGCTTACAAATAAAAAGTATTATTATTATTATTATTAAACTTCACTGCACCCTCTATCAGCTGATGATGATTAGGACATGTGGTTTAAAGCTAACAATCCAGTAAGTGAGCTTCGTGCATGTAGCAGCAGCACCTGTCACCTGCTGTTTGAGCAAAAATATGAAGCAGAGCTATTAAACAAACAGATGAAGAAGCCCTCAATGTGCTTACTACATCTGCTGGTGGATTAGTCTGAAAGCTGCAGAGAATGTGTGAAATTAGTCCCTAAGTTGTGGCTGTTTTGCCAGATGCTCTTTCCAAAATTAAGATAAACTACAATCATTACTCTGCACTGTTTCATGAACAAAACAGTGCTGGTTTCTGAACAGCAGAATGGAAGACGTCTGAGTAAGGCTTAAACTATCCTCTGATAGGCGAGAGGACTTTTATGGTGTTTACGTCACATGTTCACTCTATCTGCTGAGACATGAATATTTAAAATGTTAAATGTCTGTTTTGCAACCTTCTAGATAACTGGTGCGCTTGCCCAGCCTGCGGCCTTGTATCAAAATCAAATATCAGTCTGGACCCGGAGGCAGCGTTATTAGATTAACTCTGCTAATAGGCTGTAGCCCACGTTTAGAAGACAGGATATTCACTTAGGCATTTACTGCCCCTACTCCCCTCTTTCCCTTAAGCTCCAGCAGGGATGACACGTCCATCATCGGGCATCGCTGTCACGAGCCTAATAGGCCTGCAGAGTGTCAGATTTCAGAGCTGGTAGGACAGTGTCCATTTGTCCCTGCAAGTCCACATCAGTCCATTCACCTCCAGGAAGACCTGCAGACAGTTAGACTGATGCATCGCTTCAGGGAAAATATTTATTATTAATGGACTATGACTGAGTCACTGTCATCCCCCTCTGATACAATGAATGAGCTGCAGTTTGTTTTATTGTGTATGGGTGGAAGGACTCACCAAGTTGATCTTAGTTGTCTATAACAGGAGCTTCACTTAAATTATAATGATGCAATATGATTCAATATTATACTGGATTTCATTCATGATCTACATGCTGCTTCCACCCTTATAAAATAAGGCTCATCATGTCTTTTAACTGCTTTTATATCACAGTTTTTAATGCATTTCTGCACCTCATTTAAAGTGCCGCTGATTTATTTGTGTTTAAAAAGGCACTTTAACCATAAACGCAGCTTTAACCGAGTTTCATGCTTGCCATAAAATAGGAGATAAATATTTTTACAGCAGCTAGCATCTCTTTGAAGAAAACTGCTCTGAAATAAAGCCTTTGATTTGTTAGTGTGTTTCCACAAACACAACTAAACACCAAAGCTGATTAACAGAAATGTTATTTGGATGCATTAGAGATTATTAACACATGGCAGAAAGGTGCTCTTCACTGCCAACAATGCAAAATGCTCAAAGCTTTGAGTCCTTAGAGAGAGCTCTAGCATCTTCCTCATGCTTTGGATAGTTTTTATTTAACCTTAACCAAGTTACAGTATAGAACTTTAACCGCTGGACCTGGAGGTTTTTAACATGCATCCCTGTAACTTAAAGCCCTGCTCAGGATCGTGTACAAAGATCTGTTGGACAGCTCTTTAGTCTTTTGATTTCTAACTGTTGGAGCAGTTCAGGGAGAAATCTGCTCTCTCTTTCTAGCCCCTGTCAGTACTCTAGCTGCAGCATTTTGGATCAGCTGATGGCTTTTCAGGGAGCTTTTAGGACAGCCTGATAATAATGAATTACAATAGTCCAGCCTAGAAGTAATAAATGCATGAATTAGCGTTTCAGCATCACTCTGAGAAAGGATGTTTCTAATTTTAGAGATATTGCAAGAAAATGGTCCTACATATTTGTTTAATATGTGCATTGAAGGACATATCCTGCTCAAAACTGACTCCAAGATTTCTCACAATGTTACTGGAGGCCAAAGTAATGCCATCCAGAGTAAGTATCTGGTTTGACACCATGTTTCTAAGATTTGTGGGGCTGAGTACAAGAACTTCAGTTTTATCTGAATTTAGAAGCAGGAAATTAGAGGTCATCCAGGCCTTAATGTCTTTAAGACATTCCTGCAGTTTAACTAATTGATGTGTGTCATCTGGCTTCCTGGATACATAAAGCTGAGTATCATCTGCATATAAATCTGTCTGCCTGTCAGTCAGTCTATCCATCCATTCATCTTGATAGATAGGTATCTGTCAGTCAGTCACACAGACAGACAAAAGCAAAAGAAAGAAACTTAAACATGCTTATATTTGTTTCTGAATTTATGGCATCATAATGAATATTTGTACATTTTGCATTTTACTGTACTTGTTGCATTTTTTAATACAATATTTTTTGAATTTGTGTGGCTGTTGGGATTTCCTTCTGAGCAACATTTGCTCTCACTGGAACATCCTAATAAGTTAAATGCATACATACATAAATAAAATAAAACGGACCCAGACATTACCAAAAGCATGACCCCAGTAACATAGGAGAGCCACATTTCCTCCAACTGTGGTTCAGACTTTTCCTTTAGTTTGACACCTGTCAGGATGTTTTAACTCAGCAGACTATTTTAACACAGTGCTGCTTTAGATCAGCTGTAGGCTAATATCTTTGTGAATTATGTAAGTATAAGCATTTTCCTTAAAATGCAAATGTAGCTAATGAAACTGATGGGAAACAGACCATTAATAAAATTAATATTTCATCACTCATTTAAATTAAAAAGCCCTCCCCATGGTCTGGAAGTTTGTTTTGTTCGTATGTTTGTTTTTTTAGCTCATATTCTTTTTTTGTAATGTTTTTTCCTCTCCTGAGTTACTTTGTTTTTGCTGCAGTACAACATGTTATTACAGCCTATAATTCCAGTCAGTAGTATGCACAGTGAGCCTTCTGGATCTCTGGGGATCCTTCTTGCACAAAGGATGAATATTCAGTCTCAACATGTAAAAGTTTTAGTTTATTAAGAAGACAGATATTGGCAGCTTCTGACTTCATTATTAAAACACAAATAATATTATATAGGTATAGCCCTGTACAGGTACTATAGCCATGGAGAAGTGGCATGTGGTTGGGTCAGTGTGGTTTCAGTTTTTTATAGAACTGTAACAAGACACTGATTTAAGTTAAGAAACAGTTTCAACTGCTGTTTCAACACTATCAGCCTCAAGACTTTGAGTCTTTTCTGAGACTACCTGTGTCTGAACTGTATCACCTGCACAAAAAGTGTAACAGTTGATATTGAAGACCACTCAGTGTCCTATAGCATTGCTGTATAAATGTGATCTGAAAAAATATGTGAGGAGATGGGAGTGAAAATGGTTTTGTTGCAAGAGTAGTTGTAAAACAGCTAACTGATCATCTGCAGAGGAACGGTTTATTTGAAGAGTTTCAGTCAGGTTTCAGAATTCATCACAGTACAGAAACAGCATTAGTGAAGGTTACCAATGATCTCCTTACAGCCTCTGACAGTGGACTCATCTCTGGATCTCTGTACTTGTTTGTTAGACCTCAGTTCAGCTTTTCATACTGTTGATAATATTTCATTACAGAGATTAGTGCATGCCATAGGTATTAAAAGTACTGTGGTTCAGTGGTTTGAATCATATTTATCTAATAGACTCCAATTTGTTCATGTAAATGGGGAGTCTTCTTCACACACTAAGGTTAATTATGGGTTGCTTAGGTTTCTGTGCTAGGATCAGTTCTATTTACATTATAAATGCTTCCCTTAGGAAGTATTATTAGAAAGCATTGCATACATTTTCATTACTATGCAGATGATACCCAGCTTTATCTATCCATGAAGCCAGATGACACACATCAATTAGTTAAACTGCAGGAAAGTCTTAAAGACATAAAGGCCTGGATGACCTCTAATTTCCTCTTCCTCTTCATTGGCTGCCTGTTAAATCCAGAATTTAATTTAAAATCCTTCTCCTCACATACAAGGTCTTGAATAACCAGGCCCCGTTTTATTTTAAAGACCTCATAGTACCGTGTCACCCCAATACAGCACTTCACTCTCAGACTGCTGGCTTACTGGTGGTTCCTAGGATACTTGAGACTAGAATAGGAGGCAGAGCCTTCAGCTGTCAGGCCCCTCTTCTGTGGAACCAGCTTCCAGTGTGGCTTTCAGAAGCAAAAACCCTCTCTATTTTTAAGATTAGGTTTAAAACTTTCCTTTTTGATCAAGCTTATAGTTAGGGCTGGATCAGGTGACCCTGAACCCTTCCTTAGTTACAATGCAATAGACCAAGGCTGCTGGGGGGTTCCTATGATGTACTGAGTGTTTCTTCTTCACTCACTCTTTTCACTCTCAATGTATTTATATACCATTCTGCATGTAATCAGTATTAATCTCTGGCTCTCTCCAACTGGTCACAGCAGATGGCTGCCCCTCCCTGAGCTTAGAGGTTTTGTCCTCTTAAAGGGGAGTTTTTCCTTTCCACTGTCACCAAGTGCTAGCTCATATGGGGTGGTCTGATTGTTGTTGGATTTTTTTCTTTATTATTGCAGGTTCTTTACCTTCCAGTATAAAGTACCTTTAGGTGACTGTTGTTGTGATTTGAGCTTTATAAATAAAATTTAATTTAAAATTTTATGTTATACAAAAAATAATTACATACACTAATAGCATTACCTATGCTTGGTTCTTTATTAATTAGATTTAATTATAAATTAAAGGAAATTAATTAACTCTGAAATTTAATTTGCTGATTTTTTTTTTTTTTTAACTACTGTAATTCACGTGATGAATGGTAAAATACTGACATTACTCATGTTGCTATAGGGCCTTCAAGGACTTCTGAATGAGTCTGAGCTCTGAGCTAGGGAGTGTCTTTGGTGGTTTCAGCACCACGGACAGCACCAGGACCAGCATTATAGAAAACAACTTTTCTCTTTAATAGCTCTCAAATTCTGTGTCTGTGTGTGTGTGTGTGTGTGTGGGGGGGGGGGGGGGGGGGGGGGGGGGGGTATGACCGGCTCTCTGCACTACTGAAATCCGTCCAGCCACGCCAACTAGCAGCATGTGAACTCAGCAGGGCTACCACGTTTTAATTAGAAGAGTTGCTGGTGTCAGCCAATCAGGGTCAAGTACTGCGAGGACCGAGCCCTCACCTTCAGTTTATTTCAACTTCGACCATTCACAAAATCACGGCTGTTAATCTGCTAACACTACAAACAGATTTGATATCACAATCCTGGATACACACTGGTTGGCATCAGTAAGCTAAATGCCACATGTACCTGCTCTGCGCCTTGGAAGCAGATCCTGCAGCTGGGAGTAGGGATGCAGGTTTCGCTGCTGCAGTTTGAATGCATCGTCTGCGCCTTGCAAGATCTGCCCCCGACAGCCCCGTCCTCACTGGAAAAATTCCCCCCGTTGTTCTCCACAGTGAATTTCTCTGTGTCACCCCCACACGCGTCCCTGCAGCTCCGGCCCTCCCGGCAGCCCTCTGCCCCCTCTCCCTCCTCTCCTCCGCGTACTTCGTCCTCATCGTCGGGGTGCGGACGTCCTTGGGAGCCGTGCGGTTCGCTTTCCTCCCAGGTGTGGCGGTGGGTTATGGTGGTACCTCCGCTCGCCTCCACACACGCGGGACCCGCCTCTCCCTCCTCTGTGCTCATAATAAAATGAAAAGTCGAAAATAAATTGCATAGATGCCGCCCGACACGCTCACACAGTATCCACCACCACTGCGACGCAGGGATGTGATGCAGCCTTCGGGCTCTCAGATCACGGCGCTGTCGGTTAAAATACCTCCGCTCCGTGGATTCCAAACCGAACCGTGCTCCTCCTGTGCTCAAGCCTACAGCGTGGCAGCCTGGCAGAGCTGCAGATGAGCCGCGGGAAGCCCACGGTGCTGCGGACCGTCGCTCGGCTGGAACCGCGTCATGCGCTCCGGAGACCCGGGGAGCATTTCCAAGCAGCCTCCATGCATCGCAACGGGACTCAGCCGTCCTGAAGCACCTAAATCCCCCTCTTCCTCTCCCCTTCCTCCTCCTCCTCCTCCACCTCCGCCTCTTTAGTCCCCACCGAGGAAGCCGATGGAAAAACAGCAGCGGCACACAAACAATCTTCCGAGCGGTGCAACCCGGGCTGGAAGTTGCCTGATGTGGCCGAGTATTCACCCTGCTGAGGGGCTCTTGGGCACGAATCCTCCCCAAGTCAGCTGTGAGTTCTCTGTTGAGTCGTGCACTCTCAGGAAGCAGAAAAGACCATTTCCCCCGGGGAATGACCAATCAATCACATTATCATCCCATTAATATGATGGAGGACATAACTTTCCAGACCCATGCAGGCGCTACTTCAGCACAGCCAGCAGTAAGAAAGAGATGAGCAGCATCACAGCAGTAGCAACTTGGTCAGTCCGCCCGCCTGCCACAAACAATATTTTATGTGGTGAGACGTGGCGACCCGAAGCACCCTCCCTGTATTACAGGGGTCACCTGCTGGGTTACAAATGGCATCATTATCAGTGGTGGGGGTTTAAATCTCTCTGAATCTTAAAGATGCACGTCAGCCTATAAATGATAGCGCTATTAACTCTTATAGAGGGTTCTCAAAGTGGTTGATGGTGAATTCAGGTGTCCACGAAAGGGTGGGCGTGGGCGGCGAGGAAGCCTCATACAACCAAATGTTTTTTTTTCCTTGGGGGGGGGGGGGGGGGGGGGGGGGGGGGGGGTCAATAGATCTCCGACAGGGTTTTAAAGTGTCTACAACACACAACTACCTGATAACCAGCCACTGAGCTGGAGGTTAAACTTTAATATGTTAAAAACAAGCACTTAAAGGAGACTAATGAGTTAATGCTTTAATAAGATAAAGTTGATTAATGCTCATGACCAGCTCCATATTTTTATTTTCAGCTCTACCAGAGAAACTTTGCATGATTCACAGCTCCAAATAATCATTCATATTCCAACAATGCAGAGCTGGCCTCAAGGTGGTTGATGGTGAATTTAATGGTCCAGCACAAAGGAAGCGATTATGAGTCCACTGAAGGTGTGGTTATAAATGTTACTTATACACAAGTCTTTTATTTATCATTATGGAGTTCTTGATCTTGGGTTCTGGTGATGATGGGAGTCCTAGTGGCCATCAAAGGGTTTGATTTAAGGGTCCTTGCTGAGGAGACTCCAGATGGCATTTATGAAGCTTTTGACAGGGTAAGGTGATTTCTTTACTTATCCCATGAGTGCTGATGGATGTCCCTGGGATATCTGTTATGGTCTTTTAATGGCTGCAACACATTCACCAATTCAATTTCAGTATGTTAACAAGAAGACTTCTGTTCATTTCCAGCTACTTATTTCTATTCTTAGGACGCTGCTACTTTGTATGACTTATAGTTCCTCTACTGTCTGAAACAAGCTGTTTAAAAATTTAGCTTACCTTGAATTTCATAAACTCAAGGTGGGTTCTGTGAGGTAAATGTTAATTATACACAGTTAAGTTCAAAATTTATACTCGTCTCACAGGCTTCTTTAGCGAGTTCTTAGGTTCTGGCAATCATCACCCGTGTCTGACAAAGGTAAAAGTATTTGTTTTATGGCTTTACTGAGACCCTTGATGGCATTTATGTATAGGTGAGGGGTAAGAAGGTTTGATAGTTTGATAGCAGGATGTCCCTATAGTATCTGATGTTACAGGAACAATAACAGGTTTCTAAATGCCTGCTATAGATCCCTGCCATGCCTAAAAGCACACGTTTACCCCATATTTCACAACATACTGAGAAATTCTGCAGTTTTAATAAAGCTGTACCTTTTTTAAACACACGTTTTTCAAACCAAATCTGAACTGGCTGGACCAAACCTCCAAGAAACCATCAAAACTGTTTCTTAAATAGAAACATTAAATAGGTTTTCCATATGGCAGAAGCTCATTGTGATTTCATGCATTATTATCCAGAGTAGTTACCAGTGTAAGCCCTTTTTCTGTTTTTCATGCCCCTGAGGGAGTGTATTTGTGTTCATATTCAGAATATCAATTTTTCTCATCCAGCAGCTCCCTCCCATTTTTTCTTAGTAAACAGAGCCTTGCTGCTTCACAATTTCCACTCTAACTTGAAGAAAAAGGATCCCCATGAGTGAGGCGAAACAGGAGAATGAAACAGAAAGGATGTCACGGTGGCAATGAGTAATGATTCACCCAGCAAAACAAATGCTCCCGAGGTGCTCTGAGAAAGACACTCAAGCTGAGAACAGGCTTCAGGAGAGGAAGTCTGTAAAGGTTAAATCTCAGCTGGGAATCTTTCTCTGAGTGAATACAAGTCTATAGGTGCATATATCAATTTTATTTCAACTTCTATTCTTGCTTAACATACACAGCACCCCCAGGCTTTAGAAAAAGACGGAAAATGTCTCAGTTATTCTCAGATCCTCCTCTGCTGTTACCTAGTATCTATTATCATCCTCCAAATGGACCTGATAATAAAGTTCGAGGAGCCTCAGCTGGCAAATCATTTGCTGGAGGAGACTGCTTTTCCAAGAAGAATCTTCTCTCTCATTTTTTTTTTTTTTTTGAGGATGTCTATCACTTTCCAGGGAGCAGGCCAGTAATGGACTCTAATGCAGCAAAGGAAATTATCCACTCATGCCCAATCACTACCTACGAGGCACCGATCAATACCAGGTCCCCAAGGCTCAGAGGGAGACCGGGATCGTGCTGAGAGCAGGGAGCGCCGGGTGAACTGCTTCTCAACACGTTGTGCGTGGGAGGGGTGGTGACTTCGGCCATCTCTGAATTTACTTTCGAGTTTTACCTTCTGTCTGATGGTGCGGCGCCCATCCTCCTAATGCATCCTCCTAAGTCCTCTGACAGAGGAACTCAGCTTTTACTCTTCTTATGTATTTAATACTTTATGAAATTTACTATGATTAATAAAACCAAGTTTGTCTGAAAGCTACAGTACTGATAAGTCAGACATTCATAAAATGCTTGAGCTCTGCCAAACAAATTATGTGTACTAATGCATTTTAGATCAGATATAAGGCATAAATACATAAAACTTTTGTTGCCAGGTTGTAAAAACTCCCGTTTGCCATCTCAAGAAAGAAAAAAGTTATTAATAAGAAGTTAAGATTCATACTTTTTAACAAAGTCTGCAGTTTTAGAAGTCAGTAGAGCTGTAATATATTCATAAATCAATGAAGAAAGATGCAAAAGTTTGACTATTTTAAGCTTCTCAAAAGATTTAATAAAGAAACAGAAACTGGAACTCTCGCCTTGAGCTGACCTCTGACTGACAAAACTATTTTAGAGCCATTCTGCAGCCTCAGTATATGTTATGAAATTGTTAATATATGTCTCTCAAAAGGCTACGGAGGCAGTGCTGGGAGAGCATCTCTGCTGGAGGTTTAGGGGTTATGAAGATGATAACCATTTTTAAAATGCTAAGCTTCACAACTCTTCAGAAAAACCACCACAACAAAGCCTGCCTAGCACTTCTGTTTATTGTAGTTTTTAATACATAATGAACTGCAGAGGGAATTCAGTGTTTGAGATCGGCTAATCTCCTACAGCAGTCAGTCTGCTGCTGACGGTGTACAGCAACACCACTTGGACAAACCACCTGTCGACTTTAAATAAAGGTAAACATAACTTCTGGGTTTGAATGGTGAAGCTAATGTTGGAGTACCTTAAATCTCCTCTCTTTCTAATGCCCAGCAGGGGGCAGCTCCTCTTGCTGGACAAAGTAGTCAGATTGAATAGAAGTCTATGGGAAACTCGCCCCTTGGCTCCTTTGCTACATGACCCCCATAAACACTGTCCTGGTGAGTTTATGATAAGGTTGAAGTCTTATTTAATACAACATGAAGTTTATTTTGCAAAAAAAATCACCTTCAAGATAATAACATAAAGGAGTATGTTTTGGAAGATCCACTGAATGGATGTAGGCACTGGACCAACATGTTACTATGACACCTTATGTTGACCTTTCCTTTGTCCCCTATTTTTAGCTGCTAGCATGCTAACAATTTCCAATTCCCCTGAAACACTGCTGGGACTGAAGGGGGTATAATTAGACATTCAGATATTTGTTTATGAAACAAAATATTGGATAAGCAGAATTCAACCTGAAGATGTTTCATTGCTCAAAGTTTTACGATTCAGCCAGAGTGTGAGATCTCCAAGCCTCACCATCCAATACCTGAGATAATGTGCTCAGAACCACAAATGTCAGCCTCACTGTGGTGCAAGGGGAAAAGTCAGTGACTCACTAACGTCTGTAGGATTCATTCTGTGAGGAAAAATAATATCTGTATAATATTTGTGCCAATCCGTCAGTGAGACATTTCAGTCTGGACCGAACTGGCAGACAGACTGATGGACACTGCTGTCCTGGAGTCATGCTGCCAGCACGACTAAAAATAATTACTTACAGGAAACTGAGGGGGAAGCCAATCAAGTTCAGTTATGATCCAATTACCCAAATCTCTTTAATCAGGCCATTTTTCAGCAGATTATACAAATAAAGCTCCCTGGTGGAACATAAAGCCTCCAATGAATTTTGGTTTTTTTGGGTGGAGGGCAGTGGCCTTTACATGAATTCTGGTTATTTAACTTCCTTTTAACTAAAATGTAAATGCTGAATGAAACTATGCTATAAATTATCAGCTTGTGTCAAATGACCCCCATCAACCTTCAGAAAGAAGTCTATCTAGTTAGCATCACCTCCTCCAGTGACTTCCACAGTGCTAATGCCTCTCAGCCATCTGCCCTGCTCCTCTCCACGTCGTCCTGATCAATTAGTCTCCTTTTCGCCGTCGGCCAGTCTGCGTGGCCCCTCCTCCTCTGCTTTTCCTGTCGACTCTGTCAAACAGTGGCATACTGTACGGGCAGAAAGCCCTAAACCCCTGAAACCATTGAGCCGCAAACACTCTCCCAGCCTGCGAAAGGAAGTGGAGAGCCTGCCAAAGATAAAGTGGAGCACCACAAACAAATGGAGTAACTGAGCTCATTAATGTGGCAGTGTGGTGGGTCAGCATCCTGCCGAAGCCCGATCGGCTTTCGATTACATCATCTGCACGAGGCTCAGAGTCATTGATAAATCTGACGTACATGAAAAGAAGCACAGCGATGAATAAAAATAAAATTAAAAAGCATCAGCATTAACAAGCATCTCAATAAGAATACTTACTGTGAAGTGAGGTCTTGCTTCTCTGGTGAATTTGAAATTTTAAAAATTGAAAAAAATCATGGCAATAAAGAGTGGAAGAGAAAAGTGAAGTGGGAACAGTGTGGTCTGCACTTTGCATCACAATTGTATACCAGTCACCCACCAATATGATGTCACACAGGTGATGCTGTTGAAGAAGCTCTGATCTGTGGCGCGTGGGCACTTGGGCTCGAGTGTGATGTTTGCACAGGTGGCTGTCTTCAAAATATTTAGGTGGATAGAAAAGTAGCATAAATGTGAAGATCCAAGGTTTCCTTGTAGAATATCGTATTTTCATTATCGGACTGTCTGCATGAGTTGCAGTTCAATAATCTGATACTGAGCCTTAGTGGAGAGCCTCAGTTTATCCTGTCTGAAATAAACTGTTTTAGCTCCTTTAAGCTAACTTTCTACTGATTGGCTTATTATCCCCTCTTGCTGAGGCCATACAGAGCCCAGACTGAGTGACTGCATTCAACCCTTCAGCAGAACATTTCTGCAAAACTATTTACTTTGTGATGGTGGTTTTGCTGCTAATGTTGAGTCTCTAGCTAGCTGGTTACTGATTCAATTCACATTTATTTATATGTGTCTGTGTAGATTCTCAGTCATCCAGGTCATAGTAGTCTCTGGAGCTTGAAAAAGGCAACTGGACTTCTTTTTAGAAGTCCAGTTGCCTTTTTCAAGCTCCAGAGATTTATTTATATGGCACCAATTCACAACAACCATCGCCTGAAAGGCACTTTATATTCTACTGTAAAGATCTGATTTCTATTAGACAGAAAACCCAACAATCAAATGTTCCCCTTTGAGCAGCACCTGGTGATGGTGGGGAGGAATAGATTGTTATTAACAGAAAGAAACCTGCAGAGTGTGACTGGAGGGGTGAAGGGAAAGAAGAGAGAAAATATAAACTCAGAGAAAGAAGACAAAAGCAGCTTACAGGGAAACTGCCAACAATTTGCATCATAAAACCATAACGTGCTTCATTTTTCTTCTCAGATGATGAGCTATGTTTTTTCCTCTCTCTCCCCTTTGTTGGATACCGCTGGTTATGGAGGTGCCACCGACTGTTACGATGGTAACGTTGGGTGTTAGAGTTCGTTAGATTGTCTTAAATATTTTGGCTTAAAATTAGTCTTTAATTTTGTTAAAGTCTGATTTGCATTAAACTAATCTGGGTAAAATTCCTCCTGGTGTAACTCTAAACTCTCTCTGTGAAACCAGCCCAGAAGAAGTGCAGCTCAGATTACTGAATGCTGAGAAAACGCAGAATAAAATGGCCCCCAGTGCAAAAAGACTATACGACTGTTGTTCAGATGCAACCTTCATGCAAAACCCTAATGTATACTTAAATTTTGAATTTATTGATTTAACCGTTAATTTACCAGGTAAAATGTTCGAGAACCAGTTCTCATTTACAAACATGACCTGGCCAAAAGGCCCCAACAGAGTCAGGTCCACCACACAAACACATACCAAAAATAAATCAATAAATCAGTAAATATTTGGACAGTGACAGAATTTTTTTTTTGCATCTTTAATTTTGCCTTCTGTAAACCACAAGTTCAATACAACGATCCCTCACCTGTCGCAGGGGTTACGTTCCAGAGACCCCCCCCGCGATAGGTGAAAATCAACTAACAGCATTATATTTATTACATATTTATTGTATTATTTATATATATTTTAAGGCTTTATAAACCCTTCCCACTCTCTTATAAACACTTCATATGCTCTTAAAATACTTTCTACACCTAAATTTTAACAACATAAAATTCTATATGGGTACTCACCAGTGAAGTATACTGCAACTTCAATGATGAAGATGATGAATTATGTAGCTGTGCAGTACTGATGGCGATGAAGGTGATGACGATGAGGTGCTGCATCTTCATCCTCTGCCATAACTTCTATATCTGCTAAATGTGTAGGCGTAACTGATGTCTTCTCCTGGGGAGCTGCTGACAAAAATACCACGATACAGCAAAAACTCCACGATACAGAATTATACTTTTTTAAAAACCCACGATACATTAAAGCCGCAATAAGTGAACGGCGATATAGCGAGACGATTGTACTTAAAATCAACTCCAGATCTTTCATCTGTTAATATGTCATGGAATAACGAGAGATCAGTCAAGTGTCCAGTTACTTTTGAGGTTCTGAAATTGGGGCACTTCCTAAACTTTTAATACAATAATTTGTTTAAACCACTTGAAATAAAGCTGAAAGTCTGCACTTGAGTCACATTTTTTCATTCAAAATCCACTGTGGTGGCATACAGAGGCAAAACGGTCTCATACCGAGGATCTGTCTCATCCAGCTGGAATCGAAGCAATCATGATGAAAAACTTACCGGAGACTCGAAACTGCATCAATCAAACTTTTTAATCACGAACAAAAACAGAAAGGCAGATTTTTATGACTGAAATAGGTTCTTCTATTTAAACATGAAATATTACAAAGTAACAAAACGTTACATAAGGAAGACTCACGTGTGAGATAAATGGAAACATTTGGTGGAATAGGATATGATCATGTTGCTAGCTTTTACAGGGTTAATAGAATGTCAAAAATAATTTCTAAACGTTCTTCGTGCCCTTGATCTGCACCTGCGTGGCTGTTCTCAAAGTGAAGCTGAAAAGAGCTTCCACCTGGATTTCTATCACAATTTCAACGAGATTTCCACCTCTGCTCAGCACAGAGACGCAGGTGAAAGTAATTTTAAGGCTCTTTATCTTAAAAAGTTCAAGAAGCTGCTAAAGATTCATCACATCAAAGATTTCCTCAAACTGATTTCCTCATACTGCATCACTTTAAACACAATGCAAACCCCCTCATAAAATTACTGTTATGAGGGGGTGTCAATTACAGACTGTATATAAAAGATGGACACAGCCAACACAGATGTACATTAAACTTGTGTTCTTTCGCATGGCCAGCAGGAGGAGACTCAGTCTGAAATAAAGCCTCAGAAAACAAGCTTTCTCCGCACTTCTTCTATGTCCTCAGTAAACGCTTCTCTGAAGAGATCATGGTCTCAATCACTGATTTCAAATTGTATTAAAATTTTGCTAATTTTGGTCCTATTTAGCATAAAATAGACAGTAAAGTAGAATATGATTTAGGGCGTGGCTACCTTGTGATAAATAAGCAGCCAGAGTATGAGCATGCAGTGTCTGTTAGTTTACCAGTCTAACCCACCGTCTCTTCTGCTCTGAATTCAAAACACCAAGATGGCCAATATGTTGTGCTTGTGGCTTTAAAAAAAAAAAAAAAAAAGACTTCATAAACTGTTGAATGACATCATGTTGGCAGCGTCCATCTTTTTTTATACAGTCTACATCTGACAAGCCTGGTTTTACTTCTACCAAAGATGTCTGCCTGCTGGCTTGGAGTTAGTAGACATGAAACTTCAGAGCCCACCGGTCCACCTCCCGTTCCCTTCAGTCCGAGTTTAGAACATAACTTGAGCTCTGAAGTGCTTCTGCTTGGTGGTGTTGTGGCCCATGCCCATCTTCAGCATCCACTTGGACTTCATCATCTGTACATACTGCATGTCCTTCTGTTTCTGATTAAGGGCACTGTTACCTAAGACACAGAAAGATGAGAAAGAAGGCAACATGGTTGTGAACAGTGCATCATAATGTCATTTTGTAGCAGTTTTCTCACAGTTAAAAAAAAACATATTGAGAAATGAACACAAGGCGTAACATGGACTACAAACAACAACCATGCTGGAAGACGAGTCCCATGGTCGTGGAAAAGATGTTACTCTATTTCAGAAGGGTCAAATTAATGGCCCACACTAGACTGGATTAAGAACTATCAACGTATTATTAAAACCTGATGAATGACAGGAGATCATTTAAACAGCAATGACTGTGTTTAATAGTAAAAGTAAGAGCATTTCCCCAGTAGATTTATCCCAATACAAGCATTTCAAACTCAATAGGAAAATACTGATAATTTTTTAGATAAAGCTTGTAACAATACAGATAATGGTATCGATAAAGACATTTACGTTATCTGACACAGTGCAAAATAAAAAATACAAATATACAGTAATAGTAAGATATATCAAATATTTTAAGATTCTCTTAGTGCAAAAAAAATCATTTTTAGGCTGTCTGAGGCAGCATTGTGCTTCTGGAGACTTGGCCCTATATTTTCACTGCTGCTCAAGTTGACTTTCTCAGATTCAATCTGGGACTTGAAGAGAAACAACATCTGATAACACTCAGTGCCTAGCACCCACATTAATGTTATCATTTTATTATTAGCCACAGCTGCTACCTCAACAATACAAGACGGCTGTCGGGTAACTGCTAATAGTTAAACTGCTAACGTTAACGTGTCCCGGCCAGTTTAACATTTATAATTGTTTAATACTTCAACGCTGCTGAAACAGGAGCTTCACCGGCCTCTCACGTTGCCCATCAACTGCTTCAGGTGTTAGTGAAGGGAGGGGCCGTGCGCCTGCCTGCAGTGATGTGTGAAGTTGTGCGTCAGCCGAAGGTGGCGAAGACGGCACTGTTGGTATTGATACTGTTGTCAGTGAGTATCTTATCCGATATTAATACACAATGAGACCTGAGCTCAAGTTGGTCAGGCCTCAGTTCAGAAACATCACTGTGGCTCAAACTGTGAAAGAATTGTTTATGGAGTTCTTATTTTATTTTTTAGATTTATTTATTTAAAAAGGGACAACGCATACTGATGAACATCACAATGTAAATATGCCAGAATAAGCCGAAGGCTATTTTCCATTTCTTCCAGTACTCGCTTAGACAAACATCAGTGGGTCCAACTTCACATCCAGCAATTTTAGTGGAAAAGGGGTGTTTGAGAAACACTGTAAGTAATAAAACTGTAAACCTCAACTGCCAAATAATGCCACAAGGTGGAGCACAAGTACATTATTAATACACTTGTGTTTTGTGTGGCTTTCTGTTTAAATTTACCTTCTGAGCACTCTGTGTTTCACCTCTGTGTCAAAGCACTTTGGAAACAGTTTTAAAGGGTCTACATAAAATGGAATTATTAATATTATTCTGGAGCTGAAACACAAAAAATGTTCTCAATTAGAATCACTGCTTTCTTCTACTGCATTGTAAATAATTTAAGTCATAGTAACCGTGACTGAACCATCATCTTCATTTAGAAATCTCAGACGTCCGGACAGCGATTCATTTCTCAAGTTTCAGGACATCAGCATCCAGAAACTGTGAGCTTGACAGCTTCAGTATACACTGCAACTTTCTAAAAGATTATCTTGTAGCTCAGCATGCTACACATGAATAATGCTAATAATGATGCTCTGCAGGGGCAGAATGACAGCTGAATAGTGCACACAGCATACGCAGCATGCTGAGGAGACAGGAGCTTCAGCTATGCTGTAATGGTTTGACCTGGAAACGGGGTCGTCGCTCAACAAGCAGGATGTACCGTCACAAAGAGCTTCATAAGTTAAACTGTGACAAAGCTAACTAATGAAACAACAAATGAACTCATTCTGATGAGGCTTTGCTGAATCTTACCCGTGTCTCCTCCCCAGCCGAGAGATCTGTACTGCCGGAGGACTCTGCCAACAGCGTTCTTATTGTGGGACAGAGCCACTGCTCGCTGGGCTCCAAACCGCTGCTTGTAGTACCTCATCAGGGAGCGGTGGCCGATCTTTGCACCTGAAGAACCGCAGCAAAGAGACGCATTCTGTTACAACACGAACCCACAACTCAAAAGACAGATCTGCTCAGGAGCTCTGCAGCAGCAATCGGCTCGGTTATTTTTCCAGCTGGACGACGCAGATTAGAAATCATTTTGAGTGTTTTGATACATCGCAACAAAAAGCCAAATTTAAAATATATTTATATATCATCTTTTCCAAGCTTACTAAACATACTGAGATACTGCCTCAGGAGGTTTTTAACCTCCTGAGTCCCTGCGTCCACATATGGGGACATTATATTTTGGCTTTGCTGCACTTTATACTTCATTCTGCTCAATAGTGTTTTATATTTGTTAAGCCATGTTGTTTTTGTTGTGTTATGCTATAAAGTAAACCTATTGTCCCCATGTGAGGAGTTTTTTTTTTTTTTTTTTTTTAAACAAAAGTATGTAACAACCATCTAACAAAATATTACTTCCTGTTCGAAGAGGAAGTGTAATTTATATACACATCAATATCTTGGAGAAATTAAAAATGCATGGCAAACAGTAGCTCAGGTCTCAGGAGGTGAAGGGGTTCCACATTTGTAAATGTATAATAAACACAGCATTTCAAACAGGGAACTGTGAAATTTCGGGCTGAGGCAATTCTTAAAATAACAATCTGCCCAACAGCTGATGCCGATATCAATAAGCACTAATCTGATGATCTGTAGAGAGGGTGATATCAGCCCAGATGAACAGGTCATATTTTCATAGGATTAGATGCGATTAAAAACTGCAGAATGAACCTTAATTCCTCAGATTATTTTGGAATCAGTAAATCCCCCGTCTTAATTTCTCATGTCTCTCTCATATTCATGTCTTACTAAAATCCCCAAATTCTAAAACTCACTACGTTAACTAATCAATTTCAGTAGATACCTAAAACTCTATGAAAATTCATTTATTTTAATATTACTGACTAAAAGAACAAAAACATTTAATAATAAGCGTTGCAGGCTGAACCATCTATAGATGCAATTATAGACCAACTAAAAATCAAATTAGCTGCAGAAATGAAATATTTTGCCATAAAGGTCAAATGTGGAGTCACAGAGACGTGATAGCTGCAGCCATTTTAATTAACTATACAACACTATATCCTATATCCTACTATACAACTACATCTTTTTTGTAAATTAATGTTTCTTCTGTGCATTTATGTAAGTGTATCTGACCATGAAGAGGAGAAAAAGACTGAAGAGTCCCCCTTATACCAACACTAAAGCCAGCATAAATTCAGTGAATGACCAAGTTCAGTGTTCACGCCGAGCACTTCATATAAATCTTTTACACACATTTAAGACTTGACCACGCCCCTTTATTATAAAAACTAATCTCAAGTCACCTGAAGGGAGCGTCAGCTCCATCGTCTCATCATCATATTCCAGGTTTTTGGCATCAGGCAGCTCTTCGTCGTCCATTTCAATATCCTCTCCCTCTTTCCTGTCAGGGTAACTGTTCCTGTTGACCCCCCAGAAAAGTGCAAATTAAACTATATGAGATGTATTTTATACAAAGCAAAAAATGAACCACTGATTCTTAAACATTTAAGAGGACCTCAAGTTAATTACCTGAAGTCATAGAAGTCTGCAAACTCCAGGGCAGCATCGCCATCTGTGAAGAGCTTACAGTGGCTTTTGTCTGTCATGTGACTCTGTACCGCTTCTGCCGAATAAAACGAACGCCCCTTTTCGTTACACCATAAGCACACGTTTCCAGCACCGACTTTTTCTCCTGTAAAAAATTAAATAAATTTAAAAAAAAAAAGAAAATCAACAGAGCACTAAAGAAAAAGTGCAACAAAAAAAATCCTACAGCATTATTTTTATAATCAACGTGAAGACTGATGATACTGATCTGAGTGTCGAACAAGCAGTTTCACACTCCAAGCTCACCAAGGTAACGGATGAAGCCCTTCAGGTCTACGAGGAACTCCACATCGGGGATGAAGAAGCTGTGGACTTTGGTCATGTGGCTGACGTTCTTCATGAGCGACTTGGAGTGGTGGGAGCAGAACAAGCAGTCGGTGATGGGGATGGAGCCGGGCAGAGCGGAGGGACAGGGGTCAGACAGAGCAGCGGATTCACCCTCCTCCTGATCCATCACCTCATCTTCATCGTCCTCCTCCATCTCATCACTGTCATCTCCCTCATCATCATCATCATCATCATCATCTACGTCCTCCCACTCTTCTGGAAGATTTTTATGGAAGTACATTCAAACTACATCAACATGACATTCTCACTGCTTACTTTTAGTGTTGCTGTCAGGCCTGAGTTTAAAGACTACAATGTTCTGGGGGACATAGTGGGTTTAAGGAGGAGCAGGGAGGGTAAGAAAGTCAGGCAGTTGATAAATGGACTAACATCTCTGATGTTTCATTTAATCTCCTCACCTTCATCAGCTGTACCTCCTCCTTCTCTCTCTCGCCTCTTGGCTTGCTCCTCCAGCCACATCATCCTGGGCGGTTTATCCGGCTTCTCTGTCCTCTGCTTTGTCGCTCCTTGTGACGTCTGGGCGTGGTCTTGCTTGGCAGGGCTCGATCTCTGCTGCTCTTTCAGAGCCTGCTGCAGGGCCTCGTTCCTTGCGTCGTTATCTACCTTCTCATCACCGAGTCCCTTCTCCAGGTTCTTCTCGTTCATCTTCTCCACTCTCCTCTGGGCGGCGAGCAGGGTCTGCTTTTCGGCCTGTTGGTGTTTGTGGGACTGCAGATGGTTCTGGTAAGCGTTGGCGCTGGAAAACTTCTTGTTGCAGATGGTGCAGTACTCAGTGGCCGATGCGTCGGTCAGCTGCTGGTCAGCAGCAGCCCGCTGGGCCAGGACGCGCTCCTGGAAGTTCTCAGCTGTGACGGGGGGCATGTCGGCCACCTTGCGCTTCAAGTTGTAACGGTGCCAGTCGGTTTTGTAGTGCGCTCGCTGCACTTCACCATCTGCGAAAGCTACCCGGCAGCTGATGCAAGTGTAGGAGGCCATGGGGACCTGAAGATTCAAGTAACGTTTATTTATGGCATCTAGCCCAAAAATCACAGGTGTCTCAACATAATGCTATTTTCCCTTAGGGTTTTATACAAAACAGGAAACCCTGAATTTGGTTATCTCCAAACTCATTTGTCTTTACAGCTTAATGCCAGTAAAAGCTGAATACATTTTTTTTTCAAAGTCTATAAAACAGAGATTAAAACCCAGATGTTATAGCAGCAGAGACCATCAGTAGTTCTTGAGTATAAATACTCAAGAATATTAAGCAATTCAAAACACAGTTTAAAACAGTTTAAGAAGTCAAACTCAATTTAACTACCAAGGCTTCAATTAACTCAATTATAAAAAATCCTCCACGCTAATTTTTTGTTTTGATGCTTCGCTTAAATCAAACCTCTGTAGCGCTCAGGTATCACCATGTAAGCGCGACCGGTTCACTCACATTAGTAACTACAAACAGACCTGCAATAGAAACGTATTCAGGAGGATGCACGTGAATATAACATACTAAGATTGAGGTTAACGTGGAGCCGTGCACGCACGCAGGCGCGCACACACACACACACACACACACACACACACACACACACACACGGCAAAGAAGAAAGAGGCGGAGTGGTTACAGTGATGGTGAGCTCAGGTGAAATTAAATAGGCAGCAGAGCTTGGTCCTGTAACCACCACTAAAACATTTACTGGGAAAAAGCTGGAGGTCCTTCATCAACCACCTGATCAACAAGCTCCAACGTGAAGAAAGGAACTTTGTAGCTGAAACAGGAGGTCACTGGTCAAAAATCCAGATATAATTTGCCTGTGACATAGAGGAGCTTGTTCTCATGGAGCTGCTAAAAGGAGAAGGATTTCTCTGTTTGGCAACACTTTGAGCTGAGGCCTGTACTATGAAGCAGGCCTCTGGCTTATCCAGGTAACTTCAGAGTTAACCCTGGGTTTTCTGTACTCTTAGGGTGGTTCCCTTCTTACTAGGACACATTGCAAACCTAACCTGCTCTAGACTGGCGATCATCAGACATGAAATCACTGCCTACTAATCAGTTCTCCAGGAAATATTGTCTCCTCTCCTGAAAGATCAGACCTCAGACCTCTGCTGGGGGAGGAGGAGGGTCTAAGGTTTTTCAGGGTATAAATTCTTTGGTTTCTCTGATGAGGATCAGTAATAAATATAAGTTCACACAACTTTATTCCTTTTTTGTTTGTTTGTTTTTTTAATTATGTCAGAGTCAATTATCTTAAACAGCTAATAACTTTCTGTTAGTTTATCTGGAGTTTAGTTTGTTTGCTTTCTGGTGCTTATCAAAAATACCACTGCCCAAAATTTTAACCTTAAGATTCGTATTTTAAATTTAAACCTAAGCGGAAAAAATATGCATTCACGTACAAAAATAACGATTTACTGGAATTACAGGTGCAATGTTCATGGTTGTTAAACCGACATTTAAATGGAGCTAAAAATAAAATGATTAGCCGTTTTTAAAACTGTTAAATCATGTTTCAGCCTCAAATTCTGAACGCGTTATTTTATTTTTTATACTGCATATAAAACATAAAAACATTATTATGGAAGCCCAAAGAGGGCAATGATGACGTCACTGTTCTAATGAACGGTCTGTTTACGGCTGATTAAAGTTAGCATACAGAGCTAACAATTAGCCAGCTGCCACGTAAAGTCACGTGTTTACCTAACCACGCAGGTAATCCAGCGTTACCGAGCACACCTTTAATCTAAAATACCTGCTACAACATCCACTGTTACACGGCGAAGCTGCGCCGGTCCGAACTAAACGTGCTCGGCATTTTAGTGTGAACACTGAAGCTAACAGCAGCTACAATCACGCACCTTTATGGCAATTACAATGACACCACCGGCAACTCTCCAAAAACATTTCCTTACCTGTTCAGTGAGACGATCTCTCCGTAAAAGATATCTAATTCACTTTTTGGTACGTGCGTACCTGACAGTGCCGTAACTACACCACAAATACACGAGGATGACTTCCTGGTGAACTTTGAACTCTTCTTTTTCGTGGTGTTGTTTTTGGCTAAGAGGTGTTTCACTGCCACCTACCGTGTTTAACTGGTTACTATATTACACAGACGGCTAAACACTTAGCAGAAGGCTGAACCAGCAATGAAGGTATCTAGAAGCAGGGGATATTAGTTATTTAATGCCAGCTTATAAATATGGATGAATACTGTCAAAAAATTAGACAGATAATTAGAGATATTGAAAATAATGAATCAGTTGTTGGTAATATACTCAAATGGGAATTTGTTCAATTTAAGATCAGAGAATTTACTATAAATCGTTCAAATCTTCTTTTTCTTCTGTAAGCTTTATTCACCCTGAGCATTCCTATTTGGCTCATTAGTGCTACTGGTGTTTCAGCATGGAATTGCATCCACCTATAATTTGATCCTTGCTCTCGGACAAAGGACAGATGAGTGACAGGACAGGGGCACATCAGGGGGCCAATCAGATTTCAGATGGGGCCAATGCCCCTGTGGCCCCGCCCCTAGAACCGCCCCTGCTCAGGGAAATAAATGTACATATGGTAAGGGCAAACATATACCATGAGTATATTTAAAGCTTCATAAGAACTACTTGAAAATAAAAATAAAATAATAAATTGCAAAATACATAAATTATAAATAATAATAAAGGAAATGTTAATGGCCAGTTATCATGACTAATGCTAGGAAGAAAAGGGACCAAATTATTTACACCCCTGAATCCAGTCAGGCTAGCCTTGTTTCCTGAATATACAGGTGCTGGTCATAGAATTAGAATATTATGAAAAAGATGATTTATTGGAGTAATTCCATTCAAAAAGTGAAACTTGTGTATTATACTCATTCATTGCACACAGACTGATATATTTCAAATGTTTATTTCTTTTACTTTTGATGATTATAAGTGGCAACTAATGAAAACCCCAAATTCAGTATCTCAGAAAATTAGAATACGACTTCAGACAAATACAAAAAAAGGATTTTTAGAAATGTTTGCCAGCTGAAACCTATGAAGATAAAAAGTATGGGCATTTACAGCACTCAATACTTAGTTGGGGCTACTTTTGCCTAATTTTCGAATTTTATGACCAGCACCTGTATAAATCTCCTACCCCCCCAGCAGAGAATCCCCATTACGCAGCCCTTGAAGGTTAACCGACAAAGCTGATGAGCACTTTCTGCGACTGGGGCTTTACCTTCGGTCGAGCCGGTTAAAGCAAACCAGTGTTGAATTTAGGCTGCAGGAGACCTCTCTGGCATTCGCTGTCAAGCCCCTTACCCATGATGGCAGCAAGCAAGTGGGTGTGACCTTTGAAATGTGACAACAGGCATGTTGTGCTGGGATTGGATTGAGGGATTATGCGTATCGGCCACCATCAGCCAGAGTGCTGCATGTGGAAACGGGAGCGCCGTCTCCCACGGTCCCAACTCATACTTACCTGGCAGGGGCGATACCATGATCAAGAAGGTAGTTCACCCAGGGTGAAGCTCAGCCATTACACTGTTCGTTGTGCTGACCCCTGTGAATTCCCCCAATGCGGGAATCTCAACTGCATACTTTGTGGTAGTGGGGGACTGCGTTCGTGCTCTCCCCTCACTCATGCATTCCCTGCTTTTCTTGCTGAGCCCTGTCAACATCTGGCATGTGCACCTCAGCTTCAAGTCAGAAGTTGAAGCTGTGAAGAGTGCCATCAAGGCCAGAGACCCAATCACAGAGTTCTTCAACTCCAGGCCTCGAGAGCCGGTGTCCTGCAGGTTTTAGATGTGTCTCTGCTTCAGCACACCTGAGTCAAATATACAAGTCATTAGCAGGACTTGACTGCATACTGAGGAGGTAATTCAGCCATTTGATTCAGGTTTGTTGGATCAGGGACACATCTAAAAGCTGCAGGACACCGGACCTCGAGGCCTGGAGTTGAAGAGCCCTGCCCTATCAGATGATGCTCATTCAAAGTGAATTAGCACTAAAAGGCACAAGAGATTAAAGCTGCATAAGATCTGGTGTTTTAGCGCTCCGAGGCGGGCAAAGAAACATTTGAATTCAACTTAAGGATTTGAGTGCTGAGTGCTGCTGCTCATTTCAAAGGTGACGGCTGCAACTTCTGAAACTGGATACATGTAAACATTCACGGTTACCATCCCACGGCGGAGACACGGAAATTGCTTCACTTGTTGGGCAAACTAAAATCGATTGCACTGATTGGTTAGGTATTCTTGATTTGTCTCCTCTCTTGTAGTACCTGCATTTCCAGCAGTGCAAAACAGACTAACCACCAGACTAGAATCAAGTACAAAAGCATCAATGTTTTCTGAACAATGAACGCAAGCCCTGTGATAATTCCACGCACAGCGTGGGCTTCATTCAGTGGTTTTAGGGCTTCAGAAATTGCACATATAAAACTCCTACCCCCCCCCCCCCCCCCCCCCCCCCCCCCCCCCCCCCCCCCCCCCAGTAGAGAATCTACATTGCTCAGCCCATGAAGCTTAACAGACAAAGCTGATGAACAGTTTCTGTATAACATAATAAAGAAATACAATCAAACCTATAAACTAAACTGTTTTTTTCTAAAGTTATATTTATTTCTGCTTGTGTGATTGTCAGTGCCATAAGGACTGTGGGAGGCTAATTGATTCCCAATTTAGGCATTCATTAATTCCACAGTTCACAGTTAGTGTAACACATAGTGTAACATTTTATTAAAGTTTACAAATCAGGAATACAGCACTGCAAGATTCACAATCAGTGCTTTTACAAAATCAATTACATAGTGACTAAAAGTTTTACATCCAAGTCATCTTTCTGGAAAAACAATCAAACAAAAATTTTGAACACTAATGTCTTAAATTATAGATATATATGGTATGATATGACATCATTTTTACAGAGTAGAAACTTTTTAAAAAATATATTTTTTATGTTATTGGGTTGGCTTTGGCAGATTCTACAATTTGGGATGTTTTCCACCCCTGACATTTTTGCTCCTGCCTCTGAGGGGTAAGGATCAGCTTATGCTTATCCTGGAGGCCTGTCTTTAGTGTCTTGTGTGCTAATGGAGGGCGTTATGGCCACTGTAGAAGAGACTGATGAAGGAGGGCCAGTATTTCCAGGGACCATCTGATTGCAGGGTTTTATTGGCAGTACAGAGGGCCCAACAGTCTCAGATGTTGCTGTGGAAGCAGCCAGTGAAGGCACAGGCCCAGTGATGGTAAAGGTTGCGGTCATTTTTTTAAAGTGGTAGTAGTGGCACAGGTGGAAGAGGTGGCTGAGGCAGTGTGCAGAGGAGATGGAGGTGATCTTGGCTATGGTGGATGGTTGTTTTGTTGCATGCAGATTGAGCATCCTTTCTTGCTGACAGATGAAGTTCCACACAGTCTTGATGTTAATTTCAGGGAGAGAAATGTCAGCTTTACAGAGAACTCGATCTTCCTCCAGATTCTGGTGCTGCTCGTAGGTCTTTAAAACAGAGTTTTTCTGATGCGAGAGCCCTGAGGTGAGCGCAACCACAAAAGTTTAACAAGAGTGTACCTGAACCTGTTGCTCTGAACACTGATGGCATGTTGTGCTGGTGCATAACACTTGGCCATCTTTACCTTCTGTATTAGAGCAGCATCAATGAGGTCATCTTTTTTTAGTGTGGCAGAGGCTGTTGGAGTTATTTTTACTTTTTGTATTAAAATGTTGAGTTAATTTTTTCTAAGGTTAAGTTTATGGTTTATTTTCTTTTGGTAAATTTTAGTTCACTTTTTGGGTTTATGGCTGAGCAGGTGTGCACTTAATCTATATAAGTAGGTCAAGTGGGAGGGGTCAGCAGGCATCGGGTCATATGTTTTTTGATTTTTTTACCAGGTGACAGAGAGGCTGCAGACTAAAGTGTTTACGTCTGTAAGTTTGCTGCATTATGGAGAATAAACCGACCCAAATGCACTTTGGTATGGACTTTGTATTATTTTTGAGATTTTTGACCTGCGTAAGATCCAGTACTGAGATGCCTCAGTGGCCATTTAATTTGTTGGTTTTTGGTGTGGACAAATAGAGGGTGTTGCCCAGTGGTTCGGGTACAGCTGGTTAAACCTTTGTGGCTGCTTGTCATGCTCCTCCACTGTATTCCAGGCTTTGAGCACATTGTTCCTGCTGTGTTTCATCTTCTGTTATTCAGTTCACCTGTGTCTCCTTCTCCCCAGCTCTCTCTACTTCCTCTCATTGCCCCGCTGTGTGTATGTGTCCCTTGTTCTTTGTTGGACTATCTGTTCATCTGCCCTGAGTGGTTATTAGGGTTAGTGTGTGTTTGCCTAAGTTTCAGTTAGTCTTTTACTTTTTTTTTTTTTGTACTTCTACCATCAGCCTAATAAACGGCTCACTTTTTGTTAAACTCCACCTGGTTTCACAAGTATTCATTTGGGTCTTGCTCACTACAGCTGGTCTTTAATGTCTGCAGACCTTGACACAGCCTGAATCAACTGTTAAACAAAGGTATGGGATTCTTACATGAACTGTCATCACCTAATCCTGTTGAACACTGCAAATATATTGATGTAATATACATTGCGCACATGGTAAATTGTTTTAAATGGTTCATATAGTACCAAATATTACTATTACACTGTACTAAGCACATGGTTTAATATTTTAATGATGAGCTATATACTGATAAAATTACCAGAACAATATCAATTTTAATAATATAACACATTTTTTAGATGTCATATTTTGAACAATATAAATATGTAAAATCATTGAAGGGTCTTTACCTTACAATTTAAAAACACCTTGAGGCAACTCTTTGTTGTGATTTGGCACTATATAAATAAAATTGAAATGAATTGAATTAAAATATAGAATATGTTAAATTATATAAATGTATTGCAATATTTAAACTGAATTATAGATACAGAAGATTTAATACCAAACTGGTTGCTTCATAAACTGTCTCATGACATGATGATCCTGACCCAAACTTTGTCGTCTCATCAGCACATAGAGCTGCTGCGCTATTTCTATAAGTCGATCAATATTCAGCTGCACCAGGAAGATTAAAAATTTGTGCTGACCTTTAAAATAAGTAGCGTTACAAACACAGAAAATGCACAAACTGAATGAAAATGAATGTAGCATGCACACACGAAACATCAACAAATGTGCGCACAGTGAATACAGTCATAAGGTTGCTGTTTGGTGCTCAACTGAACTGTGAAATCTACAAATATATAAGATTGTGGGGTTGATATCAAATATTTGCATAACTATAAAGATGTTGGCACACACAGTGCACTAGGCATCAAGTTTGGTCCACTCATCTACAAGGAAATAGGGAGTATGCAGGTTGCAGTCATTAAAATATGATTTTTCTTCCACTTTTGATGCTTTGATACAGCTTGTCATGATTTATGACACAATGCACTTCATTATGAAGGGTTTGATCAGCCTACAAACATGGCAGAATGTAAATCAAACTGAGCTGAGCTGCTTTAACCTCCTCTACATCCCTGTTAGCAGGATGAAGGCGCCCTCTTGTGTTGAGCATCGGTTTTAAGATTTCAGTTGTTAACCTGCAGGAAGACATGGAAAACCTTCACTGAGCCTTCACCATCTTCAACATCAGCAAAGAGAGGTTTAAATATATGTAACATCACACTGACTCTGCATTCAAGGACCATGGGAGAGAATACAAATCTCCTAAAACACTCCAATGTGTGAAAACGTGAAATTGTCACGCAGGGCCGCTGCGCAGGCAGGAAGGAGGACATCAGTATGCAGACTCAGGACAGGTGTAGTATTCTTACACACGTTTATTTACACCAAACGGTATCGACAAAAACATGAACTCTTCTTTGCATATACTCAACGGGGAGAGACGTGAAGCTAACAAGACTTGACTAACTCAGAGAAGTATGCAGAACAGCGGACAACAACCATCTTCTTCAACAACAACAACAATGACACAACAACAAGCATGGAAAACAATGGGCTTAAATATACCACGAGAGGGGTGGGAACACAGGTGAATCATATTACACAGGTGAGACAAGAGGAAGCAGAACAGGGCATGACAGAACTGACGACTTATCAAAATAAAACAGGAAGAACTCTAACATAGTACACACTGGCTTGACACCCGGAGACACTGACAGAGGGACAACAGGAAAGGAACACAGGGAGACAGAAACAGAGACCCCACAACAAAACAGAACCACACAAAACACAAAACACTGGGCCACCGGCCCAGGACCATGACAGAAATACTTTAAACTTAGCTGGATTAATAAATCTTAAAATCTTTAGTATTTAAGAGCTAAAAAAAACTCTTAAACAAAATTAACAACTAAGCAGTTTCTTTCCAAATGTACAAAGTGATGAGAACAAAACATGTGTGATAAAGGAAGCTCTGCTGATTTCTCTGTTAAGGCCCATGAAGTAGAAGAGAAACAACAACATACAAATACATCAATACAAATATTCAGCAAACATTTAGAGCACAGAGAAGTTTACATTTTCATGTGGAGAAATGTTTTTGTAAATCAAAATCATCATGAGCAGTGATCGCCTCCATGGCTAAACAGACACAGGAAAGAGCTCCACCTAAAAACTCCAAAACATCAAGAGAACAACTAGAAGATGTCAAGGTACCACCCATAATGTTTGACTGACAGCTGATCTCTGTGCAGTGCAGAAATGCCACAACAATGAGAAAATAACATGAAACTAAAATACAGATTTAAACCCACAACAATATGAAAGACTTCAGTCTATTTCAGCTTAATGAACTCAGCAGAGTCTCCATAAGAATAACAAAGCCAAAGTCCAGCATAGAGCGGCTGAGTGAATGTGGTCTGGACTCTGTGGAGCAGAGTCATGGTTTCAGAGATGCTGTAGAAGGACAGAATACCTGCTCTGTGATCCAGGTACACTCCTACTCTGGAGGACCGAGGACCTGAGACAGGAGTTTCAATGTTGTTGAACCAAAATGTAAAACTGTTGTTGTTACAATTTAATGCCCAAGATTTGTCATTACATCCAAATATACATTCAATCCCTGCTCTGCTGATATTCTTGTCTGTGACTGCTACATAAACTCCTCCTCCTCTCCTCTCCACCTCCCAGTAACAACGTCTAGTCAGACTCTCTCTGCTCAGGACCTGACGCCTTCCAGTGAATCTGTCTGGATGATCAGAATAAGACTGTATTTGTTTCATTAATGTTACTTTTCTATTCCCCTCTGATAATAACAGCTGTGTGTGTGCTGTGTTTGGATCCAGTGTAAGTTCACATGAATATTTTAAGAATTCAGCTCTGGTCTTTGGCTCTGGTGGATCTGACAGTAAAACATCCACTTCAGTGACTGTCAGTGAGATGTTTGTCCATCCCTCTCTCAGGATGTCCTGTAGTTTCTCTCTGAGCTCTGACACAGCTGCTGTCACATCCTCAAAGTATCTCAGAGGACGGATCTTGATGCTGGATGAGTGTGTAGACTCACTGAGTGCTGACAGTGAGGGGTAGTTGTGTAGAAACTGGATGTGATCCTCTGTGTGTGAGAGCTGCTTCAGCTCAGCGTCTTTCCTCTTCAGCTCAGTGATCTCCTGCTCCAGCTTCTCCTGAAGCTCTTTGACTCGACTCACTTCAGTTTCCTGCTGGGATCTGATCTGCTGCTTCACATCAGAGCTTCTTTTCTGGATCACACGGATCAGCTCAGTGAAGATCTTCTCACTGTGCTCCACTGTTTTATCAGCAGACTGATTGATGGCCTCCACCTCCTGTTGAAGCAGCTTCACATCTTTCTCTCTGTCCTGGATTCTCTGCTGGATGTTTAGTCGACTCACCTCGAGCTCTCTCTGCCTCTCAGTCCTTTCTGCTGCAGCTGAGACTGTGTGGTGGCCTTTATGTTCATCCACAGGGCAGAGATTACACATACTCTGCTGATCAGTACGGCAGAACATCTTCATCACCTCATCATGACGAGAGCAGATGTTCTCCTGGAGCTTCTTGGAGGGCTCCACCAGCTTGTGTTTCTTTAATGGAGGTGAATCATAATGAGGCTGAAGGTGTTTCTCACAGTAAGATGCCAGACAGACCAAACAGGACTTCACTGCCTTCATTTTTCTCCCAGTGCAGACATCACAGGCCACATCTTCAGGTCCAGCATAGCAGTGATCAGCAGGAGCAGCTTGGAGTCCAGTCTTCTTCAGCTGCTCCACTAAAACTGCTAACATGGTGCTTTTCACCAGGACAGGCCTTGGTGTGAAGGTCTGTCTGCACTGAGGGCAGCTGCAGAGTTTCTCCTCCTCTTCATCCCAGAAGCCTTTAATACAGTTCATGCAGTAGCTGTGTCCACAGGGAATAGTCACCGGATCCTTCAGTAGATCCCAACAGATCGAACAAGAGAAGGTTTCTCGGTCCAGCTGAACTCCTTTCTGCTCCATTTCTCCTCTCAGTGTCAGTGACTGTGTGAGTTTCACCTCCTGATAACTGAAACTAGTCTGAGCTCTGATCTAAACAACATGAGTGTTTGCAGTGAATGGGACCTGTCAGCTCTTACATGTCACCACATGTTGGTTACACCCATCCTCAAAGTGCAGATCTGAAGGTGAGGGAACAAGGAGACATGTGGGTAGAGAGGAGGTGCTGAGTTAGAGAGCAGGAAGCAGAGGGAGGGTTATCAGGGTGGGACTCATTCCAGGAAGAGGAGCGAGAGTGTGTGTAACTGTTTCTACAACAGAGAGTGTTTTATTAACTGTTTTCCAGTTTATGCAAATGTATTAACAGTTAAATAAACTAAAATATAATTATAAAACCCAAATAAGCACAACAACATTTTGCTTTGAATTAAAACTAAAACATATTTAGAAAAATTATAAAATGAACTGTGAAACAAATATTAGGGTAAAAAAATATTGTTTTAAATTAAATAAAATAGAATCCTCACATTAAAAGTATAATTAAAACAAATCATTAAATAAAAAGTCTACAAACAGCCTGACAACATCCAGAGCCTTTAGCGGCTCAGAGCAAATCTCTCCCACCCCAACAGAGAGTTTAACTCCCTCAGTGACCCCAGCCACAGTGATGGGCAGGTCTCCCTCCTTGTCTCCAGGCTCTGCTTCTTCAACTAAAGCGACATCACAGAACACTCTGATGTTTTATATTGCAGAGATGACGCCTCACAAGAAGTTTTAAAGAACTCTTTATTTGACTTTAAAACACATAACCAGCACTGACATACTGTGACTCTACAGGACAGGCACATCCTGAAGTTTGATCTTCATGAAAATCAACATCAACAACAAAGTGTTTGACTCCTGTTTCACCTACAGCTTTGACCCCCGTGTAGTAAAAACTCTCCACTGAACAACAGAAACGTGAAAAGCATCATGTGACACAAAAACATGTTTTTATTGGCTTTTTTGTGTCAGCTCCACAGCTCAACATGGTACAAATATCACATCAAAAAATGTTTAACCTTCATTCTAAGTTTTAAATGGAATCAGGAAAACCTGGAATCAGGGCTGTGACACATCATCTGCAATAATACTGCTATATTTTTTTACATTATATGAAAGTGTCCTATTACAATAGCAATGATATAACAACATGATGTTCAGGTGATGCTCTGATACAGTTTACCATGATTTATAACACAATGTACTTCATTATAAATGGTTTGATCAGCCTAAAAACACGACATAATGTAAAACATGCTGAGCTGAGCTGCTTTAACCTCCTTTAGACATGGAAAACCTTCACTGAGCCTCCAGCAGCTTCAACAACATCAGCAAAGAGAGGTTTAAAAAAAATATCAAGAGAACAACTAGAAGATGTCAAGGTACCACCCATAATGTTTGACTGACAGCTGATCTCTGTGCAGTGCAGAAATGCCACAACAATGATGGAGAGAAAATAACATGAAACTAAAATACAGATTTACACCCACAACCATATGAAAGACTTCAGTCTATTTCAGTTTAATGAACTCAGCAGAGTCTCCATAAGAATAACAAAGCCAAAGTCCAGCATAGAGCGGCTGAGTGAATGTGGTCTGGACTCTGTGGAGCAGAGTCATGGTTTCAGAGATGCTGTAGAAGGACAGAATACCTGCTCTGTGATCCAGGTACACTCCTACTCTGGAGGACCGAGGACCTGAGACAGGAGTTTGGATTTTATTATACCAAAATGTGTAATTATTTTGGGAACAGTCTAATGCCCAAGATTTGTCATTATGTCCAAACCAACATTCAGTCTCTGCTCTGCTGATATTCTTGTATGCAACTGCTACAATAACTCCTCCTCCTCTCCTCTCCACCTCCCAGTAACAACGTCCAGTCAGACTCTCTCTGCTCAGGACCTGCCACCATCCAGTGAATCTGTCTGGATGATCAGAATAAGACTGTTGTTTTGTTGATGTTACTTTTCTGTTCCCCTCTGATAGTAAGAGATATGTGTGTGCTGTGTTTGGATCCAGTGTGATTTCACGTGAATATTTTAAGAATTCAGCTCTGGTCTTTGGCTCTGGTGGATCTGACAGTAAAACATCCACTTCAGTGACTGTCAGTGAGATGTTTGTCCGTTCCTCTCTCAGGATGTCCTGTAGTTTCTCTCTGAGCTCTGACACAGCTGCTGTCACATCCTCAAAGTAGCTCAGAGGACGGATATTGATGCTGGATGAGTGTGTAGACTCACTGAGTGCTGACAGTGAGGGGTAGTTGTGTAGACACTGGTTGTGATCCTCTGTGTGTGAGAGCTGCTTCAGCTCAGCATCTTTCCTCTTCAGCTCAGTGATCTCCTGCTCCAGCTTCTCCTGAAGCTCTTTGACTCGACTCACTTCAGTTTCCTGCTGGGATCTGATCTGCTGCTTCACATCAGAGCTTCTTTTCTGGATCACACGGATCAGCTCAGTGAAGATCTTCTCACTGTGCTCCACTGTTTTATCAGCAGACTGATTGATGGCCTCCACCTCCTGTTGAAGCAGCTTCACATCTTTCTCTCTGTCCTGGATTCTCTGCTGGATGTTTAGTCGACTCACCTCGAGCTCTCTCTGCCTCTCAGTCCTTTCTGCTGCAGCTGAGACTGTGTGGTGGCCTTTATGTTCATCCACAGGGCAGAGATAACAGATACTCTGCTGATCAGTACGGCAGAACATCTTCATCACCTCATCATGACGAGAGCAGATGTTCTCCTGGAGCTTCTTGGAGGGCTCCACCAGCTTGTGTTTCATGAATGGAGGCGAATCATAATGAGGCTGAAGGTGTTTCTCACAGTAAGATGCAAAACACACCAAACAGGACTTCACTGCCTTCATTTTACTCCCAGTGCAGACATCACAGGCCACATCTTCAGGTGCAGCATAGCAGTGATCAGCAGGAGCAGCTTGGAGTCCAGTCTTCTTCAGCTCCTCCACTAAATCTGCTAACATGGTGTTTTTCTCCAGGACAGGTCTCACTTTGAAATTCTTCCTCCATTGAGAGTAGCTGTAGATCTTCTTCTCCTCCTCTTCATCCCAGAAGCCTTTAATACAGTTCATGCAGTAGCTGTGTCCACAGGGAATAGTCACCGGATCCTTCAGTAGATCCAAACAGGCTGAACAAGAGAAGGTTTCTCGGTCCATTTGATTATCTTGCTGCACTAATTCCCCTTTCCTCAGTGACTATCACATAGTTTCACTTTCCATGAGCAGAAACAACCTCTGTGCCCTGAAGGGAACACAATCTCTTTTTCACCTCTCACTACTCACCCTTATACAGAGAATCAGAGAAGGGGAAGTATTAAGAAAGCATCCTGAGAGTGTAACAAAGAGCTTGTTACATCAGACAGGATGTGTTATGGTTGATTTACTGAATATAGAAAGAACTATGATGCCGTTAAACTGGATTTTCTACACTCAGAAGTATGACTTTTAGCTCTCAACAACTGAACTGAATTGGATCTCTTATCCAGGAGGCTTCTTCATTTCTGAGGATCTGGTGGTAGGATTTTATCTCTGACTATTCTTTGCTGAGAGAAATTTTCTTGCTGCACGATCTACTTTCTCCTGAGATTTACTTGAGAAACAAATGTCCTGATATATACCTTCAAAATTTGCTGGCATGAAATTCAAAAAACAGCCCAAAGCATGACACTATCACTATGTTTCACAGATGGGATGAAGTTCTTACATGCAGTGACAAACATATGTTTACTAAGTAAATGAATGAAAAAATAAATAAAAATTGTTTTCTGCACATCTGTCTGCACACATGCTTCCACACACGGGCAGCAGCGCTCGTTTGAAGAGGAGTGGCTCTCTTCTTGCAGTCCTGAGAAAAGAAAAAGAAAATCAACCTGTTTTTATTTCCACCCTCACAGTCACATCACATCACACAGCAGCTACGAAACCAGTATGTCCACTGTGGGGTAAAAAGGTTATTGTCAACAGAATGACACAGGAGTGAAGATTCAGTGTAAAGTAATGTGCATACAGGAAGGTGTGTGGTTACCGGATTTTTACACATTCCAAGATGGTGATCAGCACCATGAGTTTCCTCACTGACACAATGAAGTCTAAATAAAACCTTGTCTTTATTTTTCTATATTACCGTTATGTGAAATGTTTTACTGGCAGTTGGGAGTGTGGTGATGGTTCTGTATTTCTCAAATTTATTTCACTTTAGTTTTATTGGTTACAAAAAAACAGTTAAATAACAACAGGCTTTTAAAATTTTGTAATAAATTGATCACAGGTATAAAATCTGAAAAACTGACAAAGGTTAACCACATGTGGGTAACAGAGCCATCAGGTAATTATTTGTCAGAGAGCGTCTATGCTCTGATCCAAAACAGTGCTGTTTATTCCCTTTTTCTCCCTCTCAACTGCAGCGATTTCTTTTCTTCCTATCAGTTTATCTCCTGCTTTTGAGGTACGTATGAAGGGAAGGGATCAGCTGTGTTTGAGAGCAGAAAGCACCGGGAGGGTTTTCAGGCTTTGCCACATTCCAGGACGAGGCGCAGCTCTGAGAGTTAAAATTCAATTAGATAAACAATCCTTTTATTAATCCTCCACGGTGTGGTTGTTCCAGCAAAGTGACAAATTAGATGAGAGACACAAGTTATAAACTGTAGGTCACGGCAGATATGTAAAACATGCTTTAACAACAACAGCAGTAACACTAACACATAAACTAACACATGAGCCAAGAGGTCGGAGTCACTCAAGAGTCCTTCTGTAGTCACTAAACTAAAAACATGAATACATCACAGGCTGACCATGAGAAACAGACACGGAAAACCATTTAAACATGACACACAGTCATCACATGCCTCAGCTCACGCTATGGGTGTGCATCCATTTTCAGATTTCAGTTGTTAACCTGCAGCAAGACCTGTAAAAACATCACACGCAGCTTCAACAACATCAGTAAAGAGAGATTTAAATATCTCTAATATCACACTGAATCAGTTTGTTCACAGGGGTCACAACCTGTAACGCTGATGCTGCATTCAGGGACCATGGGAAAATGGGTTCCTGTTTATTCACGTCCTGTTTTATTTTCCGAGCGTCCTGTTCCCTGTGTGTTGTGTTCAGTTTTACTTCCTTTGTTTCCCATTATCTCGTTACAGGTGTGTATATAGTGTCTCAGTTTTCCTTTATGTGTATGGGGCTGTGTTCATGGTCTGTTCCAAGACTAACCCTAACCCTGCCACAGCGGTTTGTGACACTTTGAGTAAAAGACAAGGTGAGTGTCATCAAGAGAAGGCAAACATATCTTCACTGGATATATCCAAATCTTTGCCCTCTTCTTTGAGTTCAACATACCCTATCTTTCCATTATCTGGATTCGCTTACCCTTCTTTAATCAGGATGAGTGGGCACATGAAGCTGGTTATCAACTCGCAAAGTTAACCCAGGGTTTCCCCTGCATGCACATGAAAGGTGTGGCACTGGTGGTGTCTGTTCAGTCATAAATATGGATAAGTGTACTGGCAGCAGAACAGCTGATTTTACAAAGGAAGATGTAACTACAAAATATGGAGAGGAAAGGGGCTGTACAGTAGTTTAGTATTGAACATGTGAGTGCTTTAAATGCTCTAGTTAATAAGACTGGACAAAATCTCCAAATTAATAAAGCTTAGCATTTTTGAGGCCAGGAAAGAAAGTGGATAAAAATGCTGACTGCATCAATATCACAACTCTGGTAATAAGATACAGGAGGATTTGATGGATTATCATTGAGCATTTCATTTAAAACATTTTTAAAAGACAGTTTTAGCTTTTATTCTTTCAGCTGCCGCCTCTGTGGCATCATCTACAAGTAAAGTCAAAGTATTGTTTTTGGAACCAAACGTATGCTACAGAATGAACCCAAGCTGAATCTTACTGTCAAAAACATGTGTTGAGCAGGTGAAGAGACCAAATTACTTGGGATTGAAGTTGACGCAGGACTATCATGGTCTAAGCATATTAGCACAGTAGTGCGCAGGATGGGCAGAGGTCTCTCAATGGTTAGAAGATGTTCCCATATGTTATCTTGGAACACTAATGTTGAGGTGATTAAAAACACTTGTTCTGTCACATCTGGACTATTGCTCTGAGATTTCGCTGCCACAGGTTACATAAAGAATTTACAGATGGTCCAAAACAGAGCAGCTCGACAGGGGCGGAGCTTCTGGAGGGGCTGGGAGGGCGGCACACCCCCGGCCCAGGGCTAGCGGGGGCCCAGATGGGAGAGAGGAGAGGAGAATAAGATTTCAGGTAGCCAGGCCTCTGTCACGTCCGAGGCGAGGTGGAGAAGGAGGGCCCTGTCTTGATTATATTGCAATATGCATGGCTCAATGTGCACAGTATACAACCCACTATACATCACCCATCATTCATGTTTTACACGGGGGTTTTAAAGGTTGCCACAGTCAGGACTGAGTCATGGTTTCTCAAAACTTTACAAGACCGACTGACTTTAGTGATGTAGTAGGTGTAAAATATTGAATAAGATGTTGGACTGCGTGACTGGCTTTATTTTCACTCTAAAGGCCCTTTCACACCGGACGCGTTGTGTAAAAATGACATGAAATTTCGAATCTTTCGGATGTGAACTTGTCCTGTAACCTATATACACACCGGACGCGCTGCGTTTTTGCGAATAAATCAGAGCGCTGCATTTAGCAACATGTGAGTTCATAGCTCAAAACGCGCACTGATGTACTGAATATACAGTGATGTGGGAACAGTAAACTCGGACTATTTTACCTCAGACACACAGCTACACGCTGCTCTGAGTCAGTCGGCTCTCTGAAATTATTCTCTGCCTCCTCACATGTGATCCCAACTCTGCCAACAACAACTGCCCACTGATGCTATGAAATGTGCGCGAAAGCATCCGTGATGCAGCTTCAACTCCGGGATCAAACCATGAAACTCTCCCTGCTGCCGCTTTCTAATGTGTTGGATGAACCCAGAATCTCTTTTTCTTCCTTCTCTTGTTTAGAAAAATCACAACCTCATTACATCATCGTTTGATGTCGACTTCCTTTCTTTCACAGTGCGTTTTATGAGGGCAATTTAGTCGCAAAAACGCAGCGTGTCTGGTGTGTGTGTAGGTTACACGACAGGTTCGCATCCGAAACATTCAGAATTTCATGTTTTTATGCAACACATCAGGTATGAAATGGCCTTAAAGGCCTTAGGTGGAGCATTTTTACAGACTAAGCTAACATGAGTGGCACTTCATAACATACACATTCCTGCTGTTCTGGGCATGTGTATGTTATAAAATGATGTTATGATGAGCTTTATTATTTGAGTGTAAAGGGCCCGGTCATTTGCCCCGCCCCCGGCGCGGCTCTGATTTGTTCCGCTAGTGCAGCTCGATATAAACTTCGATGTCCTTTTAGAACCAATGTGAACTGGATGCATAATATATTGTCTTGGCTTACAGTGGAAAACAGATTTACAGCCTCATTGATGAAATTAACTAGAAATATTGTTACAACAAAAGTTCCAAATGTTCTTTTTACGGAGTTAATTTTTAGTTCTGAGGAACATGACTATGAAACTAGACATGCTACAGAGGGCAGATTCATACTTCCAAGTGTAAAGACAAATAAAGGAAGAAGTGCTGTAATGTATAGAGCAATGTTTGGCTGGAATAATCTGCCAAGTGACATTATTAATGCAATCAGTAAGTACCAGTTTTTGAAAAGTTATCATCTTAGAAATTAACCTTTGGGTTAAATGACATGTTTGTGAAATGATGGTTGGTTGATTTACTTACTTCCTGCTTTATTTTGGTTGTCATTTGTCATGTTTTGCATTTAGTTTTACTTTCCCTTCTGTCTCATTCTCCATGAGTTTTATCACCTGTGTCTCCTTAACCAGCTATGTCTGCTGGTGCTTCTAACAGTAAAATGCCAGACAGACAAAACAGGACTTGAAGGCTTTTATTTTTCGTAGCAGTGATCAGCAGGAGCAGTTTGGAGTCCAGTCTTCTTCAGCTCCTCCACTAAATCTGCTAACATGGTGTTTTTCACCAGGACAGGCCTCGGTGTGAAGGTCTGTCTGCACTGAGGGCAGCTATGGATTTTCTTCTCTTCTTCATCCCAGAAGCTTTTAATACAGTTCATGCAGTATCTGTGTCCACAGGGAATAGTCACCGGATTCTTCAGTAGATCCAACCAGATTGAAAAAGAGAAGGTTTCTCGGTCCAGCTAAACTCCTTTCTGCGCCATTTCTTCTCTGTGTCAGTGACTGTGTGAGTTTCTTTTTCCTGTGAGTGGGACCTGTCAGCTATTACACAGCTCTGCATGTTGGTTACTTCAAAGTGCAGATCTGAAGGAGAGGGAACAAGGGGTGTGTTCCAAAAATACCTTCCATTTCCTCCTTTTCCTAACTTGTTGTGAGTACAAGAATTGATAAGGACTTGGGAAAAGTGATGCACTGAGAATCTGAATAATCTTACACTAGTCTCCTTAAAAGTGTGACACCAGATGTCCACTGTATGGAAACTACAATGCACAGAAGAAGATGGACTGAAAATGTGCATCTTACTTTGCCATAACTTGTTCTTAGCCTGTTTTACACAGTGAAAAATATCCCTTCTTTACAAAAATTTTAAAGCATAAGAAACATTTAGGGCCAGATTTACTGCAGGAGCACAAAGCCTTCTAAAACTCTTCACTCACTCCTCATGCTGAGCCCCACTTATTACTGCTCAGCAATACTGAGATGTTCATGAAACAGAGCAGAAATTAGCTGAGCTGTCTTTTTCTCAGCAGTGCACACAGTGAACAACCTCTCTGATGAATTTGTAACGAATAATGAAATTGTTTGTGTGTTAGATTCAAGCCTGAACGTTGCAATGTGCTTTTAAAAAAAACAACCAACAACAAAAAAAGCAGCAATTTGGAACAGTAACATGTAACTGCAATGTGCTCATGAAATAATGTTTGTTTGTTTTTTAAGCACATCATACAGGTCAGCTGTTTCACACAGATTTTGAGTTCATGTAGTGGAACAGTTTGTATTAATACAGCTCTCCTGTGGATAAATCCTGCACTCCACCTTTGTCTTAATCCTCAGATCCCTTTGCACAGTGTCCAGCAATTTCCATCAAAAAAGTATCTCTCATACCAAAAACAGAGAGAGAGAAACACATGCATCAATCCTGAGAGTATGCTGGATTATTTTAACAGACCTGTCACGCGCCCCCTCATGCTCCCTCCCCAGTTCTGCTGATTTTTGAGCCTCTAATTTGTGCGGCTCTTGGCAGAATGCTGGTTATAATGGAAGTGTGCTGGTTCCACCTTTGTAAATAAATTACAGCGGACTGTTAGATCACTTTGCAATTGCAGTATCCCAATAATTTCCCTCACTTAGTAAATTGTTCCATAGCATAAAAAATTAAATACTTGTTTTCTTAGATTTTCCTCCTGGATAGTGATCCAGTGACTAATTTCCTCCTTGTTTAGGATTTCTATGACCTAAATAAAATTCCCTCCCAGCCAACCTGAAGTTGTTGTTGTTATTATGATTATTCATAATAATCACAATAATAATTTTAATAATAATATGAATTCATAATAACCCAAAAGTTATTAATGTCAATATCAGACATTACAAATGCAAATTGAATTATTCAGAACTTTGAATGCACTTCAATCAGTTCACATATATTTGATTCAGAGAACTTATATTCATGTATGTTCATGCAAGGCAACACCTGGACAGGAAGCTAATTTACTTCCAGTGTTGTGATGCTCAGTTGTGCGTTTAACAGTCTGTTTTTGAAAATTCAAAACATTTTAGCAGGTTATGGCATAAAATGGAAAATGCAATTTTAATATTGATCAGGTCATAAATAGATACCAACAGGGACTAAGGGCAGATCCAGAAGCCAGCCAATACTGGCTATTTATTTTATACAAGATATTCACAGAGATAAGGACCAGCACACAATGACCTTTTTCAGGGAATGTTCTCCAGGACCAGGTGTAACAATAGTAGGGATAAACGGTGAAGAGCGGGCAGGAAGGTCAGTTTTTGATAGTCTTAGTCCTTTCCATTCAAAACAGGGTTCCAAGGGAAATCCTAAAAGATGCAAGGTGAGATACAACAAATTCCCGGAATACCCTGCAACAGGACACCCCAGGGATGTGGTCTAATTCCTTCTTCAAGTCCAGAAACCACATCAACACTGGTTGAGCAAACTTCCACGCATCTTCAAATATCCTCAAAAAGATAAAGAGCAGGTCCAGTGTTTCATAACCATAATGAAACTGCATCCTTCCTTCTAAATCCTGGGTTTTACTAACAGACAGACTCTCCTCTCCAGTATCCTGGCACAAAACTTATGGAGGCTTAGTGTGATTGCCCTGAAGTTAGAACACTCCCTCTAGTTGCCCATCTTAAAAAGGGGCACCACCACCACCACTGCAGTTTGACAGTCTAAGGGTACTGTCTCTAACGTTCATGCTATGTCACATTACTGTGTTACAGAAAAATGTAATGCATTTATAATAACTCTGTAATGCTTTACACCCAAGATATTAAATACAAAGCAGCAGGTCAGACAGTATGCTAATGAGAAAAACCACATCAAATAAAAAAATTTCTGATTTATTGGCCAAAAACAGTGGCAACACTTGTGAACACATTTAAAGTCCTGTTTTTGTTTCATGTTTTAGCGATTACACCTCAGGAAAAAAAAAAGTCACAAAACATTTTAAAGAAATATTTATTTAAACTTTTAAACACATTCATTACACTAAGAAGCAACATAAATAATAAACCAATATCACAAGTGGAGACACAAGTTTAACCTCTCTATTGAATGACAGTGGTAGCAAATCCTGATTTATAAAAGCAACAAGTTACAAAAAATATTCATGTCCCCTTTTTTTCACTCGTAACTTGTACAGCTTAATGCAATACAAATATCATTTTATCATATGACATATCATCCTGAAATCTTTCTTGCCACATGTCATCTGTCTTGCAGGAAGTCATCTGCCAGATATTATTATTATTACTTCCCACATTAACAAAAGAATTTGTGGGATAAATTTCTCATATGATCATCTCAAAACCTAGTTTCAGCTCCTCCCTTATTTACAAGGGGTCACCACAGCGTGGAGCTTCACAAGTTTGATTTGGCAGATTTTTACAGCAGATATCTGTCTTGATGGAACCCCAATCATCTCAAACAAATGTTATCAGGTTATCCCGTACATTTAAAGAATAAGCCAGTAAGTGGAATGAAAAATCCTGAGATTTCTTTACTGTTCTTTCTGAACAGTAGGCTCTGGCAACATCACACTTCTACATCTCATAACACTTCCACATTTTATGAGAAAATTTCAACCTGTGTGAAATCTCATGTGTCTTTTCAAGTGTATCATCTGAATAAATCTTTTGCCACAGGTGCTACAAGAATGAGGCTTCTCACCTGTATGAATTCTCATATGAATTTTCAAGTTTATCATCTGACTGAATCCTTTTCCACAGATGCTACAAGAATGTAGCTTCTCGCCTGTGTGGCTTCTCTGATGTCTTTCCAGCGTTGGTTTCTGACTGAACCTTTTCCCACAGGTGCCACAAGAATAAGGTTTCTCACCTGTGTGAATTGGCATGTGTTTTTTGAATGTCGACTGGTCTCTAAATCTTTTCCCACAGGTGGTACAACAATGTGGCTTCTCATCTGTGTGAATTCTCATGTGTCTGTTGAATGCTGACAATGCACAAAATTCTTTCCCACAGATGCTACAAGAATAAGGCTTTTCACCTGTGTGAATTCTCATGTGTGTTTTGAGATTGATTAGCTGACTGAAACTTTTCCCACAGGTACTACATGAATATGGTTTCTCACCAGTGTGGATTCTAATGTGATTTTTCAAGTGTATCATCTGACTACATCTTTTTCCACAAGTGCTGCAACAATATGGCTTCTCATCTGTGTGGATTCTTACATGAGTTTCCAAACCTGATTTCCTACTGAATCCTTTCCCACAGGTGGTACAAGAATAAGGTTTCTCACCTGTGTGTGATCTCAGATGTCTTGTTAGGTTGGATTTATCATGAAAAGTTTTTCCACAAATGTCACATTTTGCAGATTTTTTACTTAAGTCAGTTTTACACTGACTCTCTGACAGGGGAGAATTTTCTGTGTTTCTATGACTTTTATTTGTGTCAAGTCTCCTCTTTCTTGGCTCTGCATATGTAGCTGATCCGGAGTCCACATACTCGCTTTTTTCCTGATCTTGACTCTCTGGTTCAGGAGAGTTGTGAGAAAAGAGCTGGTCACTATTTGGTTCTGATTCACTGTGGTCACTTTCCTTATAACCAAGAGTTACGATAAAGGTATCAGTCTCCTGCTTCAGTACAAACTGCTCTCCCTCCTGACTGGTGCAGAGTTCCTCCGGTTCCTCTTTAATCTGTAAAGGCTCTAGATCCTCCTGGTTCAGATTGGAGGTCCTCTCCTGGTTACAGACCTGCTGGTCTGCGAGAACCTCTTCCTCCTTACAGACATGTTGTTGTGGGAGATCTGAAGGGGAAATGGAGAAAAAAAAAAAAGTTTGAACTGTACACTTTTTTTGTCATAAAGTATTTGGGCACTGATCCAAATTAATGTTTAGTTCTGATACCCTTTTTTGCTCAACATTTGGATGTTTGTGATGCTATTGTTAGGTCCATAATTTGTTGGACAATGACACGATTTTTGTAATTTCTCCTCTGAACGCCTCCATGGTGGATTTTAAATAAAACAATTAACATGAAGTTGAATTGTGGAATTTATGCTTCAATTCAAAGGGTTTAACAAAGGGAATTACTGTCACAGCAGGCTGTGCTTGTCCAGAAATCCAGGAAGTACATATGAATGGGTGAGTGTGTCCAAACCTTTGACTGATACTGTATACTCAAGAGGAAAAATACACAAGAAACAACATAAACAAAGGCAACCCATGAATCATATAGAATCCACAAAATTCAAAACACTGGGAAACCAGCCTAGGATCATGACAATTACAGACATTTTTATACATTCTTATATAGAGAAAGATACAGAAATTTAAGATGAACTGGACAAACATAATTTTAAACATAAGAACTGTTTTTAATATTTGAATAGCTTTGGGTTTTTTTAATTTGCTTTTACTGAATGCCTGAAGTCTAAAACCAATGGACATCCCCAAATGCTGTGTTTCCTCCCTTGAGATGCTCTGCCAGGCCTTTACTGCAGACAACTTTAGCTGCTTTTTTGTGGGTCTTTCTGACTTTAGCTTTGCATTTAAAAACTGAAAAGCATGCTCTGTTGTTGGTGAAATCAGGTGACTGACTTTAAGAATATCCCATTTCTTTGCCTTGAAACACTCTTTGGTTGCTTTTGCATTATGCTTTGGGTCATTATCTATTTGCACGGTGAAGTGCACTCTGATCAGTTTTACAGCATTTGGCTGAATCTGAGCAATGAGTATAGCCTGTAAACACAATTCATCTTGCTATTTCTATCAACAGTCACAACAGTATCAATAATCACTAGTGAACCAGTTCCACTGGCAGCGATAAATATCCATGCCCTAACATTGCCTCCACCGTATTTGACAGATAATGTGATATCTATTCTATATGATATCTATTTTTCTCCTCCATACTCTTTTTTTTTTTCCTTCCAACCATTCTGGTCTTTGTTTCATCTGTCCAAAGTAGATGTGTTTTTGTTTGGTGGTTGTGGTTGTTGTTGTTGTTGTTGTTTTCTTTTCTTTTTCAGAACTGTGCAGTTCGATGTTCTCTGGCAAAGTCTTCTTGTTCTTGAGAGTAACCAGTGGTTTACACCTTGGTTAAACCCTCTGTAATTGTATTTATGAAGGAACCTCTTGTTTGTAGACCTTGACAATGAAACTACCTGGTTGAGGGTGTTCTTGATTTGATTAGCTGTTGAAAAGTTGTTTTTCTTAGCCATGGAAATAATTTTATCATCATGTACTTATCTTTGTTATGTTATCTTTTGTGATCTTTCAGGCCTTTTAGTGTTGCTAAGCTAGTCAATGCATTCATGCGTTTTAAGAATGTGCGTGATTATTGATTTTTGTCAATCCTAACATTTTTGTGACCCCTGTAGGATAATATATAATATACTGTAAATAGTCCGGCCTGTTAAGGTTCAACACACAGGCACATCATGTACATTGTATATAGTGTTATTATTAGTAGTATTAAGGTTAATCTTGTTTGTTGATTTTATATATATATATATTCTTTTCTTAATAGTGTGACTTATTATATTTTTATTTATATTTATAATAACTGCGGCTGCTGTTACACCCAAATTTCCCCTCTGTGGGACAATAAAGGCTGTTTCTTCTTCTTCTTCTTCTTCTTAATGTGTTTGTTTTTTCTGCCTAATAATGGCCTCCCCCACTTTCTTTGACATTCAATTCAATTTTATTTATATAGCGATAAAGCACAACAAACAGTCGCCTCAAGGCACTTTGTATTGTGGGTAAACACCCTACAATAATACAGAGAGAACCCAACAGTCAAAATGACCCCCTATGAGCAGCACTTGGTGACAGTGGGAAGGAAAAACTCCCTTTAACAGGAAGAAACCTCCAGCAGAACCAGGCTCAGGGAGGGGGGGGTCATCTGCTGTGACCGGTTGGGCTTTGACATCTGGGGTTTGTTACCAGAGAGAGTCTGGGTTGTCCCGGAAGGGGACAGGGGAGGAATGGAATTGTTCAGGGGGTTGGCCCAAAGGTGAAGCACACCTAAGGGACAGTTTAGGATGATAACCTGGAGGCAGGGCTGGACTAGGACAGTTCAGGGAGACGGCCCGGAGATGTAACAGAACTGAGGGGACTCTTTGGAGGTAGACAGCAGAGGTACAGCCAGTCAGATAGCTGGAGTGGGAAGCAACTGAGGTGTAGCCACTCATGTGGCCAAGGCAATGGCCAATGATGGAGTATCACAGGAAGTTAAGGAGGTGGCTGTGTCAATGAGGTATGACTAATGCCAATAGTGGAGGTGTGGATTCTCAGAAGGCTTGCGAGGAGACTGGGAGCAAAGATGGAGCAACTCAGCAGCAGAGATGAAGCATTTCTGCAGGACAGGGAGGTGGCCAGCAGTGGAGATAGAGACCTTCTGGAGGCTGAGATGGCTGCAGTGAGGCAATCTGCAGCCTCTCCAGAGATCAACTAGGTGGTCAGTGACAGAAGTGGAACCTCCTCAAAAGCAACGCTGTAGCCCTGCAAAGGAGTTGGGTCCTCTTAGGTGGCTGAACAGATGGCCAGCAGTGAATGAGAACGCTCACAGGGGGTCTAGCTGACCGAACAGGCTCAGATGAGGCGTCTGGCAGGCCTGGTGCTGAAAATAAAGCTGGAGGGTGACAAGCCCAACAGCAGGCATGGAAATGACATCTAGTGGCACTGGTTCAAGTGGTGGAGTTGGACAAGGTGCAGGCCACCAAGGCCGCTGTGGTCCAGAAACTCAGAGGACCAACTCGCACACAGAAACTGGGGAAGTCTCAGAGCTAGCTAGCTGAAGCATAGGAGTCACAGTCTCAGTGGTGGGTGACAAAGGACAGGTGAGGACAGTTAGACAACCAAGGGGAGGAAGTCAAACTCAAAATATAACACTGTGATTCTAACTAAAAAAAAATAAATAACACAGAAACTAAGTGTAAGAGTATTTTTTGGACTATAAGGTGCACTTAAAATCCTTAAATTTTCTCAAAAATCGGCAGTGCGCCTTATCTATGAATTCTTGTTGTGCTTACTGACCTTGAACCAATTTTATGTGGTACACTGCGCTCAAAAATCTTTCAAAATGTTTTAGTGCGACTTTGGTAAGGGACGCTTCAGAAATTTCGACATTTTCCAGAGCGTACAAAGCGTACGACAGGGGGGAGGGGGGTAACACCCAGCGAACGTTTTTCAAATAGTTGAGCGCTGCCGTCTGATCGCCGATGGCCGAGGCATCCACACCACTGCACCACTGCGTGGTCTGCAGCGATATGGCCTCAGGTCTGGCAGATCAGTTCAAAGGCCTCATTAAATTCTCTAAAATAGTTCATCATCGATTCACAAAATGACTCTACTGACGATATTAGACATTAACAAGCTGTGAGTGCAGCGCAGCAGGTGTGGAAAGCAGCCAAAGCCGCCGGAGATAAATTCAACAAGAAGTAGAAGCATTGTTCCAAAAATGGAAACTGTACGCAGTAAACTGCAGAAAACTATGATGGATTTTATTCTACACATTCTGGCCTGTTTCCATCTATGCTGGCCCAGATGTTTGTGCGTAATCTGGCGATCGGCGGCCGGCACTGATGCCAACTTTTGTGCAACAAAACTCGCTGTTGGCTGTCTCAAAAATCACTAGAAGTAGCTAAAGGATGAATTGAGGTCCGGGTGTGTGTGCTGTCCCCCTCGGTGACAAAGAGAGGTCCGGGCAATGCCACAGCGTATGAAGGGACGCAGTACGAGCGCTGTACGTACACAAAACTCGGTGACAACGGAGTTTTCAGGTTTCCGGTGTTGAGTCAAAAAGGGATTTCCTTTTGGTTTTTTTTTTTTTTTTAAGGTTTTTTCTTTGCTTATATCAGTAAATATACTGGTGCACAGGATTTGTGAAGGGCTTATATATAAAATGAAAAAATGACTTGTTCTTACCCTCATTAATAAAGAATATATTGCAGCGTCTGTTAAGACGTTGAAGAAGATGGTGAGAGATTGCCAGCAAAAGTTGCCCTTTTATTAACAATTAAATGGTTGCTGTGTGCCTTAACCAAAACAAAACCGTAACAACAACCAGACTGACTCAGATAATGACGAGAGGGAACCCGGCATGTTTGATGCCAAAATCACCCAACTGTTCAACTCAGACACTGAAGATGAGGAATTTGATGGATTTGTGGAAGATGAATGATTTAAAATGTGAGGGTATTTTTCTGTATTTGTTACAACTGAACAATATTCTGAGTTATTGCGAAAAAGTTGAATAAAGTTCAACTTACCTGATGCTTTTGTTTCGTTCTACATATGTTTTATCATGCGCCTTATAACCCGGTGTGCCTTATGTATGAAAGTAGACCCGTTCATTGATATTGCGCCTTATAATGTGGTGTGCCTTATGGTCCAAAAAATACGGTACTAAACACAGAATTGAGGAAACTAAGCACAAATAGCAAACCTCACCAATACTAAACGATGATTAAAATATAACAGTAATTAAACTGCTAGTTTAAATAAATAAAGAACACACTAGAACACAATATAACAATGGACAAACCCGCTGGACAATCATATTAAATCAGGAACTCAATCAGATGACTGCTGAGTCATCTGGGGAGGAGTGGTGGCCTAGAGGAGAAGAGGAGGGTTTATCATTGAGAAGATATTTGTTTGAATCCTCGGACTGGCATCACTGTGGACCCTTGAGCAATTCATTTGGTCTTTAATAGCTCAGATGTGTGTCAGCAACATTTCTGCTCATTCTAAAAATATCACATCTACGTGTTTTCAGTTATTTGTAGGAACAATGTACATTTAAACTCTGTTACTGAGGCTTACTGAAAACAATAAGAAAGGGTAACATCACCTTAATGTTAATTAGAAAATTAGAAACAACCATTAACAACATTACCAGGCTTTGACACAACGGTGCTGTCTGCACTCAGCAAAGACTGTTTGTGAGGAAGAAGAAGCATCACTAACACAGACGTACAATCAGAGTGGACTCTGTGTTTCTGCAGCTCCAACTGCTCCAACAGAGTGAGACATCTCTCACTGGTGAAACATCAGGTGATCACATCACTTCAGTTTCAGCAGTCATAATGTACCAGTTAAAATCTTATTCCCATCATCAATAAATGAAGCAGATCAGCTGTTAGTTCTGAATCAGGACCTTTAGGACTTTAAGAAAATGCCTTTTGAATAACTGAAAAGGAAAACTGCAAAACTCAGCAGGTAACCTTGGTGTGTAAATACATATCATACAGTCATTCTTTTCTGCTGCTGTGAATATGTGTTAATTAAGCTTGTAACGTAAACTAAATTCTCAAAACTGTTTCCGTCTCAACAGACTTCATCTGAATCCTTTTAGTTTTAGTCATTTACACTTTCAACAGTAAAAATAAAGACAATTCAAATGATTCAGTTAAATGAGCAAAGTTCTGTATTCAGATTGGATAAAATGCTGCAGTAAAATCCAAACTCTACAGTCTAAGATTGAAGTCATTTCCCCTTTGACTGATACAAAGTGTAGGATTAATGTTAAATGTTAACAGTTTAGAAAAATGATGCATTAATGCTGCTTACTGCAGTTCCTCCAGCTTTGAGCTTTGAGTAGGATCCTAATTGAGCAACTCTTTTTTTTATTAAGACTATACTGTAGTATTGCATACCTGTGCTGCGTGGGCTTATTTCAGGTTTCCATATGATATCACAAAGTCTGAGCCGCTCTTCCTCCGTCCACACGATGATGCCTTCAGCCTCCTGCTTCACTACATGCTGCTCTCCCTCCTGACTGGTGCAGAGTTCCTCCTCTTCCTCTTTAATCTGTGGAGGCTCTGGGTCCACCTGGTCCAGACTGGAGTTCCTCTCCTGGTTACAGACCTGCTGGTCATCCAGACCCTCCTCTTCCTCGCACTTCATATTGCTCTGGGAGGTCATACCTATTACCTGTAAGAGGTGGGAAGACAAAGCCAATGAAGACAGCAATGCCTAATCAGGCTCATAAAAAACAATACTGCAAATGTCTGACCGTTTATCTGAGTTTTGCCCCAAACTTGACATTAAAAGCCTGGAGCAATGGATGCTCATGTAGCCACGGGGTGAGAAGACAGAGAGCTAAAATGGGAAGCCAGCTGTGGCACAGCTTTCACTCTCTGTCATCTATCTTAATCTCTAACCCCCACCCCCCCCCCCACCCCCCCACCCCCCCGTCTCACTGAATGTTTAATTAAAAAAATAAAAAATAAATAAGAGCCAGAGAGAAATAAAGAAGCACTCCTGTCATTTCTATAATAGCTCAGAGTCTGCTAGCCTAGAAACGGAGCTCTGATTGGGGTCCTACATGAGTCTTATCCCCGTGTTACTTCAATGAGACCACCACAGTTTTACATACCTGTTATGTGTAATTTTTATCTCGGGTTTCTGTTTGATATCCAGCAGTCTGCGCTGATGGTTGGTCTTTTTTTAACCTCTCAGATACTGAACTGAAGACGATGCTGCTCAAACAACTGAAATATTTCTCTAACACACCGTCAGAACAGCTTCTCCCAGCTAACTGTACATCACACATGAAGATGACATCCACAGGAGCCCTTGAACAGCACAAAGCTGTGTCCCACTTCAGGAGACGCATCCTTTGTAGGCCGTGACGGCCGAGCCGGGCCGAGCCGAGCCGAGCAGAGCGGCTTTAGATGAGACTCTCTCGTCGCACTGTTCCTGTTGCCTAGCAACCTTGACAAAAAAAATGAGATGATTCATCGGTATCTGAGGCTGGGAGGTACAGCAAGGTTGTTTTAAAAGAAACACACACACACATCTCTCGTGTGACTGAAAAAATATCACACTGTCAGTTTGTTCACAGGAGTCACGACGTGCAGCAGCGATGCTGCATTCAGGGACCATGGAGAAGATGGGAGAGAGTTTCCAGCTTACAAATATCCTAAAACGCTTCAGGGCTGGAAAAAGTGGAGTAGCTTGATGGTTCAAGGTGCCACTTTGTGGTCTTATCATGTCATTGCATCTCTCCCAAGGTTTCATTTTTAACTGAATAGTTGGCTTATGAGATGTGTTCCCAAACATGGCTATTTCCAGTTTTACTCAATTTCATTTCAAAGCTGTAAAAGTATAAAACTGTAGAACTAAAGGAAAATATAATATCTAGGCTGGAGAGCTTCCACGAGTCAATGGGGTGACCCTGCAGGCCAGTTGTGCTTTGAAGAAATGTGTGAAATCATCATTATCTTGTGCAAACAGAGCAAATCCACGATATGAGAATTGCAAGCCACAGACTGTAACAAGCACTTTGGGACATCCATGGCAAGATTGCACAGCTTTAAGCTGTGCAATCTTGCATTTTACTGATGCACTTCCAGATAAGGTGGAAACTTCAATGTAGTGGAAGAAGTAGTTTGTCAAAACTAAACAGTTGACAACTCATCCAGTGATTAAAAGAAAAAAAAAATATCACTGCTCCCGCTCTCAAATAATATTGTCAAGACTTCTGCATTTGCACTATAATAGTTGAGCCTCACCCTGGGTGAACCACCTTCCTGATCATGGTGCCTCCTCTGACACATGAGTTGGGAGTGTGGGAGACGGGTCTGCTTTCCACACAAAGAAAAGACAGGAAACTGTACCAAAATGATCAAGACCATTATTTTAAGAGCTTGACGATATGAATAACAGCTGATTTAATGACCAAAATCAATGGCAAGATTTAGAACCACATTTAAATTTGCTTACTGTTATATTTTCATGCAGTATGAACTGTCAATCTGCAGCTGCACTACAACACCTTTTGTGTCACATTGAGTCAGTAAAAATGTCAGTTTCAAAATATATATAAAATGTCAGATAAAACAAAAAACTTCATATTGTTTTTAGAGATTATCCAGCAACCCTGAAGAGGATGGATGGACCTCATAAAAAAATTTTCACAAGATGTTTTAGAGAAACCTTTATTTAAAATTTAAGAACAAATAACCCACAATAAACAGAACTAAACAATCAGCAGGACAGGTGCATACTGAAGCTTATCTTTATTGAAAAGCATCACAACATATACACTACATTGCCAAAAGTATTCACTCACCATCCAAATCATTGAATTCAGGTGTTCCAATCACTTCTATGGTCACAGGTGTATAAACCAAGCACCTAGGCACGCAGACTGCTTCTATAAACATTAGTGAAAGAATGGGTCGCTCTCAGGAGCTCAGTGAATTAAAGCATGGTACCGTGGTAGGATGTCACCTGTGCAACAAGTACAGTCATGAAATTTCCTCACTACTAAATATTCTACAGTCAGCTGTTAGTGGGATTATAACAAAGTGGAAGCGATTGGGAATGCAGCTCCATAAAGACATGGATGAGCCAGTTTGGTGTGGAAGAACCTGACTGGCCTGTACAGAGTCCTGACCTCAACCCAACAGGACAGCTTTGGGATGAATTAGAGTGGAGATTGAGAGCCAGGCACATCCAACATCAGTGTCTGACCTCACAAATGCACTTCTGGAAGAATGGTCAAAAATTCACATAAACACTCCTAAACCTGTGGAAATCCTTCCCACAAGAGTTATAGAAAAAGCTGTTATTGCTGCAAAGAGTGGGCCAACATCATATTAAACCCTATGGATTAAGAATGGGATGTCACTCAAATTCAAGGCAGATGAGCAAATACTTTTGGCAATATAGTGAATGAGCTGACCTCAAGTCCATAAAGGCACATGTTTTTTGGTTTATGTGTCACTTTCCAGCTTTTAATCCTCTGTAATAAAATCTCTTTATTCAACAATAGAGGAATCAAATCTTGGCTATAAAAAGCAAGATGTACCCAATAAATATTTTTTTTTCTGTAACAAAGCTGTTAAGTTAAAAGACTGAATAACCTCAATCTACAACAAATGTTTGTCACCTCACCAGCACTACATTACATATATAGTTCAGACAAATATAAAATTAGGGTTTCTACTACATCATAAGAATAAGGCAAATACATGGAACAAACAATGGAAAGACTTTATTACTGTTTGGGAGATTTACCGCATTGACCTGAATACAAGGTCAGGTTTTCCCTCAGGCATTGCAGTGATTTGGCTTCTCACCAATGTGAGTTCTACCATCCTGGCAGCTCTCCCATATGTTTTAAGAATGAAACTTTTAAGCTGTGTGAAATCTCATGTGAGTTTTCATGTTTGTCATCTGGCTGCATCTTTTTTCACAGGTGTTACAAGAACCTGGCTTCTCACCTGTGTGGATTCTCATGTGTTTTCTTAATGTCGACTGATCTCTAAATTCTTTCCCACAGGTGTTACAAGAATATGGCTTTTCACCTGTGTGGATTCTCATGTGAGTTTTCAAGTGTTTTCTCTGACTGAATCCTTTCCCACAGGTCCCACAAGAATAGGGCTTCTCACCTGTGTGAATCCTCATGTGAGTTTTTAAATTTATCATGTGACTGAAACTTTTCCCACAGGCGATACAAGAATACGGCTTCTCACCAGTGTGAATTCTAACATGAACTCTGAATGCTGACGAGTCGCTAAATTTTTTCCCACACGTTTTACAAGAATATGGTTTCTCACCTGTATGGATTCTCATGTGTGTTTTTAGGTGTATCATCTGGCTGAATCCTTTCCCACAGGTGCCACAAGAATAGGGTTTCTCACCTGTGTGAATTCTTTCATGAAGTTCTAGTGTTGATTTTTTTCTGAATCGTCTCCCGCAAGAGCTACAAGCAAATGGCTTTTCACCTGTGTGGACTGCCATGTGGGTTTTCACATGTATCAGCTGACTGAATGTTTTCCCACAAATGCTACAAGAATAAGGTTTCTCACCTGTGTGAACTCTTAGATGCTTAGTCAGTCTATATTTATACTGAAAAGTTTTTCCACAAGTGTCACATTTTAATGACTTTTTACTTGTGTCACTTTCAGACTGACTCTCTGACACTGGAGAGTTTTCTACTCTGTTACTGTGACTTCTGTTTCTGTGATGTTTCCTCTTCTTCGGCACTGCATTCCTAGTTGATTCTGAGTCCATGTGCTGCCTTTCCTCCTGATCTGGGCTCTCTGGTTCAGGAGAGTTGTAAGAAAGGAGCTGCTCATAGTTTGGTTCTAGTTCACTGTGGTCACTGTCCTCATAAATAGGAGTCACTATAACGGTATCAGTCTCCTGCTTCAGTACAAGCTGCTCTCCCTCCTGACTAGTGTAGATTTCCTCCTCTTCCTCTTTAATCTGTGGAGGTTCTGGGTTGTCCTGGTCCAGACTGGAGTTCACACATATATATTGTTGTGGGACATCTGAAGTGGCAAATGGACAAAAATGATTTAAAAACAACAACAAAAAAACCTCCCAAACCACACACATTGTTGAGTATTTCACTACTGTGAGAAGTATAACTATTGATTATTCACTAGTCAATGAATCTGTATTTATTGGATTATGTTTATAAGTCAGTGATACTACAGTAAACACTAGAAAGTAGTTAACACTGGAGTATTCAAGGTTATCACAAGTGTATGCTGGAATATTAGAATACCACTATTGAACACTTTATTTTAGTTCCGATATAATGCCTCACCTATTTATAAGTTAAATCTCACAATACGTCGGGTGTTTTGAGCACAAGTAGTCTACATATTGTGTTTGAGTACCTGCACTATTAGTGATTTGTATGTGTGTGTTTTTTTTCATGTAGAAGTATGGCACCTGAGCTCCTCAGATGGGACACAGGGCAGTTCAAAGAAGAATGTTTTTACGAGAAGGCAAGAAAACTAGAAAGTACTGGTTTTTTTGGAGCTGAAGGCCTGCCAGAGGTAAAGTCACGAGTGGAAAATACAGACTTGATAATCCAGTGACAAGTGCTGCTGTTTTGGATGCCAGAAGAATACGTTGCTCAAAAAAATTTAAGAAACACTTTTAAAACACATCAGATCTCAATTGGGAGAAACAAATCAAGCTGGATATCAATACTGATATGGTACAATTTCCTTCATTCTCCAGGAACTGGCTGCATACTCTTACCACACGAGGCCGGGCATTGTCGTGCACCAGCAGGAACCCAAGACCCACCACACCAGCGTAGGGTCTGACAATGGTGACAATGCTGAATGATGTTACAGGCAGCATAACGTTCTCCACAGCTTCTGCAGGCCCTCTCACATCTGTCACATGTGCTCCGGGTAAACCTGCTCCCATCTGTGAAAACCATAGGGTGCCAGTGATGTACCTGCCAGTTCTGATATTCTATGGTCAATGCCAATCAGGCTCTACGGTGCTGGGCAGTGAGCATAGAGCCCACTAGAGGACGTCGGGCCCTCAGGCCACCACCATGTCTGTTTCTGATTGTTTGCCCAGAGACACACACCAGTGGCTGCTGGAGGTCATTTTGTAGCTCTGCAGTGCTCATCCTGTTCCTCCTGCACAAAGGAGCAGATCCCGGTCCTGCTGATGGGTTAAGGACCTTCTACGGCCCTGCCCAGCTCTCCTACAGTAATTGCCTGTCTCCTGGAATCTCCTCCATCCTCTGAGACTGTGCTGGGAGACACAGCAAACTTTCTGGTAATGGCACATATTGATGTGCCATCCTGGAGGAGTTGGACTACTTGTGCAGCCTCTGTAGGGTCCAGGTATGGCCTCATGCTGCCAGCAGTAACACTGACCCTAGCCAAATGCAAAACTAGTGAAAAAGAGTCAGAGAAGATGAGGAGGGGAAAATGTGAGTGTCCTCCACCTGTAAAACTATTCCTGTTTGGGGGTGTCTCATTGTTGCTCCTCTAGTGCACCTGTTGGTAATTTCATGAACACCAAAGCAGCTGAAACTGATGAACCCCCCCGCCCCCGATACTTACTGACCACATCAATATCCCAGAAGTTTAACTGACTTGATGCTAAACTCTGAGTAAAAAGTGTTCCTTTAATTTTTTTTTTTTTTGAGCAGTGTTATTTCTTTCACTCCACCTGAGCTCACCGTCTAGGTAACGGTCCCTCCTCTTTGCTCTTCACCGTGTGTTTGCAGACAGACTTGCGACTCCACGTTAAACTATGACAGCATCATTTTCACTGCTGCTGATGTGTTATCAGCCTTTTTGTTGAAAAACTGGGGCTGCATGAGCTTAATGTTGTAATATTTCTATTCACATGGGTGCTCCTATATACTTTTCTACTGCAGGTCTACTTTTTTATTTCTCAAATGTGGGTGAAACACTCACACATATATGGTGACAACTGAGTGCTACAGAGTTGTGGATTAACCCCTTAACTCCAGGTGATCGCCGCTGAAGTGCCGGCTTCCTGCCGGCTTCCTGCCCTTACAAGCCGCAAACAGCTGGTTAAGACGTATCACCGCGGATTCGGCTGATCAACTTTGATCAGTTGGCTTTTTGCCGTAACTCCACGACCATTTGTCCTATCGGAAAAGTTCAAACGGTTCCTGAAAGCCTAGAAATTATACTTCACAGCCATTTAGGGGTATTACGGTATTTGTTGCCACAAACAGCAGCACTTTGGAAGTGCGTTGTGCCACGGCTGATGCTTTCGAGGTTATAGGGCTAAATGACACATTGAAGCAAAGAATTTGCAGTGAGCTTTAATAATCAAGTTACTCAGTGAGTTATACACATGGCACAACATAGAAGTGCCTCTCCAATGGGAAAAGACTCAGCTGTACATCTGCGTCTGAAAGAGAAAGGTCACTCTTTGAGGATGCCAGTGTTCACATTTTGCACCAGGAGGACAGATGCTTTGAAAGAGGAGTAAAAGAAGCATCTATGTCCACAACCATCACTTAACAGAGGAGGTGGATTACGTCACCAACTTTGCCCCACTTACAATGCTGTCCTGAGCTCACTCCCCAGGCACCTCAACCTCCATTCACACCTTTGTGCAGCTGACCTCATTAGGTCATGTGATACAACGGTCCCAAATGGTTTGACTTGAAACCACTGATTGTAATGACCCACCTCTCCTTTCACACCTTGGTGCATGCGATTATCCACATAAACAGTAGTGGGTCACAACCACCTCCAGGGGACCACGCCCACTGGGGTTTAAATACCTGGGTCTCTCTACCTCTTGGTTTGAGAACTGAAGAATGAGACTTTTGGATGAGATCAAACGTCTTTAAGAAACTTAAGTCCCCTTTTTTAAGCTACAGAGACGACTATGACATGGATGACTGAGAACCTACACAGACATATCGATGAGTTGTTGCAGCCCTGCTTCTCAACTGATCTAGTTTAGCTGGATACTTTTAGTAGCTTTCAACAGTAAAAATAAAGACATTTAAAACAATTTAGGTTCAATAAGCAAAATACTGTGTTCAGATTGGATAAAATGCTGCAGTTAACGTCCAACTGCACAGGCTAAAAATTTAAGTCAGTTCCTCCTTTGACTTATAGAAAGTGTAGGTTTAATGTTTAATGTTATCAGTTTAGAAAAGAGATGATCTCCTAAGATAAACAACTTCGAGTTGGAGAGGGAGATAGCACCCTATCATTCCACTCTCATATCAGTAATGTCACCCGCTCAGCTTACTTCCATCTAGGAAATATTTCCCGTCTGGGTCCATCCCTTACACTCAACAGCACGGCTATTCTGGTTCACACTCTGGTCACATCTCACCTTGATTATTGCAGTTTTTTTCTTTTTGGTCTATCAGACAAACTCATCAATAAACTCTGCCGCCCACATCACTACCAGAACCCCCTCATCAGCCATGTAAAACCTGTCCTATAGCAACTCCAAATCTGATTTCTGCAAGGTCATAGTTTTGAAAGGTACCTATAAATAAAGTGTATTGTTATTATTATTCATTGCAGTTTTGCATACCTATTCTGTGTAATTTTATTTCAGGCTTCCACATGATATCCAGCTCTTCCCCAGTCCAGACGATGATGCCTTCAGTCTCCTGCTTTACTACAAGCTGCTCTCCCTCCTGACTGATGCAGAGTTCCTCCTGCTCCTCTTTAAGCTGTGGAGGTTCTGGGTCCTCCTGGTCCAGACTGGAGTTCCTCTCCTCGTTACAGACCTGCTCGTCATCCAGACCCTCCTCTTCCTCACACTTCATATTTCTCTGGGAGGTCTTGAGGAAACAAAGAGACGTAAGAAAAACATTACTAATTAATAATAACTGATTACTAATAATTTGCTGACAGGAAAACACACATCTAAGCAAACACATGCCAGCAAGGCTCTGCGCTGTGATCACATCTCCCATTTATGTGAATACAATTTCAAGAATACTCACTTGTGTGAGTGAGTCTCACACGGGTGCACAAGTAATAACATGACACTCTTTTTAGCAAGTTCGGAGTACAAAACATTCAGGTAGCTGCTGCCAGTTTCAGATGCTCCAAGCTCCACAATAAAAGCTTTTCACTTTATCCTAATTTTCTCATAAATAATATCATGTTTGAAATGAGAAGCAGAGAAACCCAATATAAGAATAAACAACAAAATAATATTACTATATACACAAGCCAGTGTACTCCTAGTGTCAGCCCCAAACACAGATAAATGGGGAGGTTTGCATCAGGAAGGACATCCGGTGAAAAATCTTTGCCAAATCAAACACGTAAATAATCAAGAATGAGATTTCCATAACAGATCATCAGGGCTCAGGTTAACAACAGTACTGTTGGCCAAAAACAAAGGAAGAGGAAATGGGTGTTAGGAGGCAGTGAGAAGGAAGGAAGGAAGGAAGGAAGGAAGGAAGGAAGGAAGGAAGGAAGGAAGGAAGGAAGGAAGGAAGGAAGGTCACCTCAAACTTCATGAGTTTGAAACTGGAAATCAAAGGGACGATCCTGAATGTTGTCAGTGTGTTTGCCCCACGGGTTAGATGTCAGAAGAGAATAAGGAACTCTGGAGTAAGCTGGATGTTCTTCAAGAAGAGGAAGAATATAGGGTAATGGATAAGAGTGGAAGGTAGGTTGCATGGTGGAAGATGAAGGAAGAATGAGTCCAGAGAGGAGTTGAGACAGGCTCTGAGGGAAGAGCTACCAGACGACATTAAGAAAGGAGAGGAGGACATGTATCTGGCTGTAACTGGCTAGACCAGGGGTCGGCAACCCGCGGCTCTTTCAGGCTTAAGCTGCGGCTCTGTGCGGCTCGCGGAAGTAAATTATAAGTATCCAACTGAAGTGCATTTTATTTTTGTCAGTTTGGTTTTTGTTGTAGTTTTAAATTGGAACATTATTGTGATCTTGAAATATTAAAATAAAATCATTTTATTTATTTACTTATTTTCGTTTCTCAATATATGTGACACTCGCGATAGCCGCTACCGGCTTCTGCTAGTATTTGTGGCTCTGTGTTTTCTTTTCCGTGGAAACCGGGTTCAAATGGCTCTTTCCGTATTAAAGGTTGCCGACCCCTGGGCTAGACAGAGATTGAGGTGGAACGGCTGTGCAGCAGGTTAGGGTGATTAAGCTCAGACATAGAAATGTACTAAGGAGTGAAGAGACTTGTTGAGAGGATGGAAGGAGTACTTTGAGGAGCTGATAAATGAAGAAAAAGAGAGAGAGAAGGTTGGATGTAGGAAAGTTAGTGAATCGGGAAGTTCAGAGGATTAGAAAGATGGAAGTGAAGGACGCTATGAAGAGGATAAAGAATGGAAAGTTACTTGGTCCAGATGACATACCTATGGAGGTATGGAGATGTCTAGGAGAGAAAGCAGGGAACTTTTTTTGCATTTTTGGCCACAGCGGCTTTTATTAACAGTGGAGAGAGACAGGAAATGGGGGAAAGATACAGGGGAAGACACGCAGGCAAATTGGCGACAGGCCGGGACGCGAAGCCGCACCGCCCGCACTGCAACGCGGTGTGTGTATGTGGTTGCCGGCTTCACCGCTAAGCCACCCAGGCGCCCAACAGGGAACTTTTTAACCAGTTTAACACAATCCTGGAGAGTCAAAGAATGCCTGAGGAATGGAGAAGAAACGTACTGGTACCAATTTTCAAGAATAAGGGTATGTGCAGAGCCAGTCCTGGATTTATATAGTTTGGAGGTGTGTGAAAATTCACGCTCCTCAGCTTTAGGTGAGGAGCGTGAATTTTCCCTAGAGCCTAGCGTGAGGTGAAGGCCAGTGGTCTAGGGGCCACCTAGGCTGAGGCTGACTACTCACCTCAGTAACAAGGTCTTTCCCTGCTTCTTTTATTCTTTTACACTTCTATAACCGATTGGGTTGTCTACCTTCCAGATCAACAGTGCATCAAGCCTCATGGTAATGTATTTCACCCACTTCTCTGGAGGATCCATTTTAGAATAGAATAGAATGCCTTTATTGTCATTATACAGGATGTACAATGAAATTGTTGTTTAAACTTAACTATTGTTGCAATTGCTGGTGTTGGATTGTCCTGTGCCAAAACTGTCCCCATTCATAAAGGTTGCTGCGAGGTGTGCCGTACACAGCGATGTGCAATTTTTCACTCTTGTCGACAAAAGTATAGGCATGCTATGGTGCGTAAGCACAATCATGCATTTCAAACATCGAGGACTGAGAGCTGTAGTAACTCCAGAGGGTTAAAGCCGATCAGCCATACGATGACGCTACAGGGAAGAGCTGTTGAAGCTAAGTTGAGAAGAGAGGTGACGGTTACCGAGCTGCAGTACGGATTTATGCCGTGAAAGAGCACTACAGATGTGATGTTTGCTTTGAGAGTGTTAATGTTGAAGTACAGAGAAAGTCAGAAGAAGCTGCTTTGTGGCTTTTTGGATCTACAGAGAGCAAATGATAGATAATGACTGGTGATGATACCAAGAGAGGACGTGGTGATGGACAGGTTAACAGATGAGGTCAGGTAGGACTCTCCATGGACTGTGATGTTCGCAGATGATAATGATCTGTAGTAAGAGTAGGGAGTCGGTGGAAAAGAGCCTGGAGACGTGGAGGTATGCTGTGGACAGCAGAGGAATGAAGTAAAATGGAATGTGTGCGAATGAGAGGGTGACACATGTAACAAGCAACAGTGTTGCCTGCATGGTTACTGTGATACTGAAAGACCACAGAGAAGTTCATCAATGTGGTGAAGGAGACAGATGATCCACCGATATATTTAGTCTGTTAATTCCCTGCACTCTTAATATTTTTTCTTATTAAAACTATATATTTTCACTTGTCTAGTTTACACTTCTCAATGTTGTATCTAATTTTCTTGCTGACTATAATAATAATAATAATAATAATAATAATAATAATATGGCATACAAAAAGTAAATTTTACATGTAAACAGTTGAACAAGATGTAAAATAACCACACAGGTACACAGTGACATTTAGTGATATTTAAATAGAAAGGAAAGTTACGAAAAGAATCCATGGTTGAAATATTAAAATCACTGCAGTACACTGAATAAATGGTATAACAGGTGTACGCATTTCAAAAAAGGAAAATCAAGAATAATGAACTTATACATTTATAGAGATTTCTGAGTTTACGGGGTGCATCTAAAGGCATCACAAAAACGATTTGCGCAGGTACGTTTGACCGTAAACAGCAACGTAGATGCGCAACGAGTTTTTGAGAGTCGATAGCGCGGTCGTGCCTCTGGCAGCGGACTCCGGTGCTTCAGAAAACCTGAATGACAGAGACGGAGTGATGCTGACAGCTAACCGAGGCACACCGCAGAAAGCAGACACTCTCTGTTTGCTTTAATATGTAAAGCCTTCTGCTAAAGTCACTTTCTCACGTTTTGCGCTAAACAAGTTTACCGTTTAAAAAAAACAGAAGCACTTGTGTTGTTTCTGTAAAAACAGCTCACAGCTGCTCCTTGATTTCAGTCTGTTAGCCTACAAACGGAGCTCTTATCGGGTCCTAAATGAGCCTGATTCCTGTGTGACCGTCACAGTTTTACATACTTCTTCTGTGTGACTTTATCTCGGGTTTCCGGCTGATATCCAGCAGTCTGAGCTGATGGTTGGTGTCCTCCTCATACTGGACGACTGTTTTTTTTAACCTGAGATTTCCTCGGTAACAGCAGTTAGTCTCGCCTCGGTAAACTCAGATACCTAAGCCAGAGGTGAGTAGTAAACGCGCGTCATTTCCGTTCGCATTGTTCTTCTTGTCATTTTCCGGCAGATTATACGTACAAAAGGCGTCCTGCTGCCCTCTGCAGGCCATTCGTAGAATATTTCAGCAAGAATTTAGTGTGCATAAAGTCTGTGATGTCCATCCCCGACAGTTCCTCATGCTTAAGGTTTCTTTCTGCTGCATAGTTGGAGCAGACTATTAAAGCATGCTTAACACTTTCTGCCTTTACATGTGTGCCTTTTTCATCAAGATGCTCACCCATCAAAAATCATCCTTCCTTCCTGCTCACACATAACAGGTGTTATTTCTGTTTTCTTATTAGTCCTTTGCGGTAAAAAGGAATGATGCCCCTTCTTTTCATTCTCCCACTGTTTCTGCCACATAGCTGTAAAGTTTTATGGTTCTTGGTTTGCTTGTTCAGTTGTGTCTTTGCTAGATCTACATTCAGAAATCCCAGTGCCTATTCTTAACTCAGTACCTCCTTTAACTGCCCTTTTGGCTGCCATGTCTGCAGCCTCATTCCCTTCTACCTCAACATGTCCTGATACCCACCGAAACCCTACTGACCCTCTTGCCTCACCTTCACATTGCTGAGGTCTGCGATGTACAAAAGCAAAGCTTCATTTCCAGTTTGGCAATCCGGACCCCATCTGTACAAATCTGGAGTGCAGTTGTAGAGTCAGTTTCACTTGAAAGGTTCCTAACTGAGCAAATTGGCCTGGACGTATCTGTGTGGCAGCTATAATAAGAGCTGTTTGCATTCTCCAAATATTAGGAAAAGATACTTCACTGCTTCCTATATGTCAATGTCAGATTTATTTATATAGCACATTTAAACAACCTGAGTGGACCAAAGTGCTTTACAGGCAACCAAAAAAATAAAAAGGCCATACATAAAGGACAAACAACAAACAAACAAAGATCCAACCAAAATATAATAACTTAATAAATACAAATGTCAAGAACAGCTTGAATTAAAAGCCAGAGAGAAGAAATGGGTCTTGAGCAATGACTTAAATGTAGAAACAGTCGGAGCAGTTCTAATATGGAATGGTAGGGCATTCCAGAGGCTCGGCGCAATAACTGAAAAGGCTCGGTCACCTCTATTTTTAAGTCTAGACCTAGGAATTTTTAGGATCACCTGATTGGCAGACCTCAATGCTCTGACAGGAGTATGAACATGAATAAGATCGCACAAATACAGAGGGGCCAGCCCGTTTAAAATCTTAAAAACAATCAATAAAATCTTAGAATTGATCCTAAAATTGACAGGAAGCCAATGAAGTGAAGCTAAAACTGGAGTAATATGCTCATGCTTTCTCGTCCCTGTTAAAAGTCGAGCAGCAGCATTTTGGACCAGTTGAAGCCGACAGAGAGATGACTGTGGTAAACCTACATACAAAGAATTACAGTAATCCAGTCTTGACATGATAAGAGTATGTATGACTCTTTCAGAGTCATTATAAGAAAGATAACGCTTCACTTTAGCCAACAATCTCAACTGGAAAAAAATAGTTTTCACCACAGAACTAATCTGCCTATCAAAGTTAAAGGAGTTGTCGATGATCACACCAAGATTTTTAACAGATTGATGGATGCATAAACCTGGGTGTCCAAGAGAGGCTGCAGAGTCCTTCAACTGTCCAGTACAACTAAAAATAACAATCTCTGTTTTGCTTTCATTAAGATGAAGAAAACTCATGCTTACCCAGTTCTTTAGGTCATTAAGGCAGTTTAAGAAAATCTGCTGTGAACTGGGAGCAAAGGAAAATAAATCTGAATGTCATCATCAAAACAATAAAAGGACAGGTTATACTTCCGAAAAATTGACCCCAGTGGTAGAAAAAAAAAAAAAAAAAAAAAAAAAAAAAATTATATATATATATATATATATATATATATATATATATATATATATATATATATATATATATATAAAAGTGTAGGTTTAATACTTTAATACTGAACCTATCGCCTGCGACAGAACGCACTTCAAAAATGCCACCATCCACGGACTTCCAGCAAAAATTAGCACAATAACACTTTGTTGGATGCGAAGCACAATTTCTCAGCTTTCAGAAACCGTTTAAATTTTTCGGAGAGTCCAAACGGTTGTGTAATTACGGTAATTCAAAGTACGTTTGATCTGACGTCTTGGCGGTGATACGCCCTGTGTTGACCAGCTGTTGACGACAAGCAAGGGCAGGTAACGGGTGCTTCAGCGGCGATTGCCTGGTGTTAGATGGTTAATATTAAATGTTAACAGTTTATTAAAAAACGTGCATTAATGCTGTTTATTGCAGTTGCCTCTAAAAATAAATACTAACTATGAGTTCTGAGTAGGAACCTACATTTATGCCCATAACAGTGCCCATAACACACCTATTTTATGTAACTTTACTTCTGGTTTCCAGATGATATGACTTAGTGTGCACTGCCCTTTCTCAGTCCAGACAATGATGCCTTCAGCCTCCTGTTTCAGTACAAGCTGCTCTCCCTCCTGACTGGAGGAAGGTTCCTCCTGTTCCCCCGTAACTTGTGGAGAATCTGAGTCCTCCTGGTCCAGACTGGAGTTCTCCTGGTTACAGACCTGCTGGTCATCCAGACCCTCCTCTTCCTTAGAGTCATATTGCTGTGGGAGGACACAAGGAAAGGGTTACTAATGTGATGATAGGAAACCAACAGGGCTCTACACTCCCACTCACATCTGTGAATGAACTTTTAAGAGTACAGTTATAACAAATGATTCAGGAGCACCTGTACGACTGACTCTGAGTTGACACTGTCACTATCAGTGACATTGACACTATCAGTATCGGCAATATTATATTGTATTATATCAGATCGATACCAAATCTTGCAGTAATTTTACTAGCTTACTCTTCTTTTACAAACACATTTTTAAATAATGCAAAATATTATTATTGCTATCAAAAAAGTCACAGAAAATGTTGAGATATTTTTGTCAATGTCGCACAGCCCTACCTTACTGCAAGTACCTCTTTCTGTTTGTTCAGTGGCTTCATGAGCAGCTCGTATCCTAGTCTGGCTCTGGTGATCAGATCCTCCACTGACTCCTGTACAGTCAGTTTTAGCTAACTGCTTCAGCTAGCTGACATCAGTTTGCTGGTGGCATCAGCCATCTTCTATGCAGCAGTATGTTGGAGCAGCAGCTTGTCTACAGCTGAGAGGAAGAGGATAGACAAGCTCATCAGGAAAGCCAGCTCTGTCCTAGGATGTCCTCTCGACTCAGTGCAGGTGGTGGGAGACAGAAGGACTCTGACCAAAATAACATCACTGATGGACAAGGTCTCCCATCCCATGCATGAAACTGTTGCTGAGCTGGAGAGCTCCTTCAGTGACAGACTGCTGCATCCTAAATGCACAAAGGAGCGTTACCGCAGATCCTTCCTCCCAGCAGCTGTAAGACTTTATAATCATCACTGCTCCCAACAAAAACCACAATAACCTACACAATGTAGGATAATATATAATATACTGTAAATAGTCCGGCCTGTTAAGGTTCAACACACAGGCACATCATGTACATTGTATATAGTGTTATTATTAGTAGTATTAAGGTTAATCTTGTTTGTTGATTTTATATATATATATATATATATATATATATATATATATATATATATATATATATATATATATATATATATATATATATATTCTTTTCTTAATAGTGTGAATTATTATATTTTTATTTATATTTATAATAACTGCGGCTGCTGTTACACCCAAATTTCCCCTCTGTGGGACAATAAAGGCTGTTTCTTCTTCTTCTTCTTCTTCTGGTGAACCATCAGCTGAGTAATCAGCTGTTCCAGTTACAGTCTCCATTCCAGCTGCATTTGATTTTTCACACGGCTCCAATACGAGCTGCTGATGAAGCTCCTGAACAAACAGAAAGAGGTACTTACAGTTAGCATGTGCTGAATCCAGTGAAGTGTCCATCTGAGCCAGCCTTGCATCGGCACAGCCACCGCTACCAGCAGGCTAATGTGACGCTGTTACAGTCAATAATAAGTCCCAGCAGACCTGAACGCAACCCGCCTGTGAGCCTGAGCTGAGGGTCAAACAACCCTCGATTACGGACAAATCTGTTACAGACTCTGCGGCGGCAGAAGTGTAGCAAAAGTCACGTGTGTAAAAAGAGCCAATTGTAACGCTGGGCGGCCTGATGCGTGTTTTCAGTGACTTGGGAAAAACTTTTAAGACTTTTCAAACATTAATATCTGCGCTGCAGATTTCTTTGCACATTTACAAATCTGATTACAGACACGGATCTGAACACGGACACGCAGATCAAAATACAGATCGCGATGCACACACGTGGATCCAGTTACGGACACATAGAGGTTTTGGTACAATAACAGCCCCGTAGTTGTGCTACGTGAGTCGTATTCCTGTGTCAGCTCACTGACCATCACAGATTTACATAACGATTCACCGGGACTTTATCTCGGGTTTCTGGCTGATCTCCAGCAGTCTGAGCAGACGATCATATTTTTAACCTCTGAGAACATTTCTTCAGCAGCAGCGGTTAATTTCTCCCTGATAAACTGTCTCAGATACTCAACTGAAGACATTGTTTAGGCGTTACGCTCAGCGCCGTTTTTTCTTCGATTGGATTTCCGGTAGACTAGATGCATTAAAAGAGCATTGCTGCCCTCGTCAGGTCATTTTAAGAATATGAACGAGAATAAAGTCCCTACGTCACAGCATGCTTACCTGCCTTACAGACGTCACACTCACACAGGTGTTTTATTACCATCACAGCAGGAAAGTATTGATGCTTTATTGATAGCTGTAAAGAAAGGTGTTCACACTGAAGCATCAGTTTGAAGTCAAATCAAACACACTGAGCTCAACATGAACTTCCTGCTGACAGAAACTAAAATCAGTGCAAAAGCAGCCATGTTGTTTTATTTGTGAAGGAAGACATCTAAAACACTTTAAATATAAAACATGTAATCTATTAAAGAATCAGAAGATAACACATGCACATGGGCTATTTGGTTCAGGCAGACACAGGCCATCCCTGCCACTGGCTGTGGCTCCCCTCTCCACAGAGCCAAGACTCTAAGCTAAACATAACAATTTTATACTACAAGCTCTATCAAATCAATACCAGATGGAGAGAGCCGTAGTTTAGACTTGGCCTTCTCAGACTGGTTCGTCCACTGGTTGGTTACACCATTATGACACAAGCTTCTCCAATCAGCAATAAGAGCTCTGTGAAAGAAACACACCTTCTTGCCCTCACATGTTCCTAATCATGACATGGCAGTTTTATTCTGGTTAGTAACAGGGAGCCATGACCTACACACACCCTACCTACCCTCCTTAGACACAGACGTACATGTTTTGACAAAACCTTTGAGGATGAGATGAACATATTCTTCTCCGAGATGGAGAAGGTCATAAATAAGATAAACATATCTCCCAAAGGCCGTGAAGTTAGTCTGGTGACCACTGGTCTCCCATCTGTCTGCTCTCTATCAATGTATTTATTTAATTGTCTATTATTTGCTTCAGCCAATATTTAGTTATTTTAATTCAATCACTATTTATCATTTTGAATACTGATTAAACATTATTTGATTCAAGTATTTAGAGCTCTAAGTCAACTGCTATTTACTCATTTAATTCAATTATTATTAATTTAATCATCTTGTTTATTCAACATTTATTTAATCATTCTATTAATTAATTAATTAATTAATTAATTAATTCTTGGATTTTTACCCTATACCATTATACTTTTGTTCATAAAGTAAAAATAGTAAAAATAAGACCCGACACCAGAACATTTGAACCATGCTGGAGGCACTGCAGACGAGTCAGGAGCAAAAAATGTCTGCAGGAAGTCCTTTTTACCATTTTATTAGATTTTGACTGTGTTCATGTTAAACCATGTTGTTGTTTGCTGATACTGTGTCCCTGCTGTTTGTTCTCATCAACACTCCTGTTCTGTTTTTCTGTGCTGAAGCTGAGGGAAATGTTTCTACAGTGTTAGATGATACAGCTCCAAACTAAATCAGTGACTAACTAATGATGCTCTGATACAGATTACCATGATTTATGACACAGCACAGTTTATTATAAAGGGTCTGATCAGCCTAAAAACATGGCAGAGTGTAAATCAAACTGAGCTGAGCTGCTTTAACCTCCTCTACATCCCTGTTAGCAGGATGAAGGCGCCCTCTTGTGGTGAGCATCAGTTTTCAGATTTCAGTTGTTAACCTGCAGGAAGACATGGAAAACCTTCACTGAGCCTTCAGCAGCTTCAACATCATCAGCAAAGATATTTAAATATCTGTGACGTCACCCTGATGCTGCATTCAGGGACCATGGGAGAGAATACAAATCTCCTAAAACACTCCAATGCTTGAAAACGTGAAATACTTTAAACTTAGCTGGATGAATAAATCTTAAAATCTTTAGTATTTAAGAGCTGAAAAAAAATTAGTTTCAAAATTAACAAGTAAGCAATTTCTTTCCAAATGTCCAAAGTGATGAAAACAAAATCTGTGTGATAAAGGAAACTCTGCTGATTTCTCTGTTATGGTCCATGAAGTAGAAGAGAAACAACATACAAATACATCAATACAAATATTCAGCAAACATTTAGAGCACAGAGAAGTTTACATTTTCATGTGGAGAAATATTTTTGGAAATAAAAATCATCATGAGCAGTGATCGCCTCCATGGCTAAACAGACACAGGAAAGAGCTCCACCTAAAAACTCCAAAACATCAAGAGAACAACTAGAAGATGTCAAGGTACCACCCATAATGTTTGACTGACAGCTGATCTCTGTGCAGTGCAGAAATGCCACAAAAATGATGGAGAGAAAATAACATGAAACTAAAATACAGATTTAAACCCACAACAATATGAAAGACTTCAGTCTATTTCAGTTTAATGAACTCAGCATTATCACCATAATTGTGGTAAAACCAAAGTCCAGCATAGAGCGGCTGAGTGAATGTGGTCTGGACTCTGTGGAGCAGAGTCATGGTCTCAGAGACGCTGTAGAAGGACAGAATACCTGCTCTGTGATCCAGGTACACTCCTACTCTGGAGGACCGAGGACCTGAGACAGGAGTTTGGATGTTGTTGTACCAAAATGTAAAACTGTTGTTGTAACAATGTAACGTCCAAGATTTGTCATTACATCCAAATATAGATTCAATCCCTGCTCTGCTGATATTCTTGTATGCGACTGCTACATAAACTCCTCCTCTTCCTCTCCACTCCACCTCCCAGTAACAACGTCCAGTCAGACTCTCTCTGCTCAGGACCTGACACTGATAAGTGAATCTGTCTGGATGATCAGAATAAGACTGTTGTTGTTTCATTAATGTTACTTTTCTGTTCCCCTCTGATAATAACAGATGTCTGTGTGCTGTGTTTGGATCCAGTGTGATTTCCTGTGAATATTTTAAGAATTCAGCTCTGGTCTTTGGCTCTGGTGGATCTGACAGTAAAACATCCACTTCAGTGACTGTCAGTGAGATGTTTCTCCATCCCTCTCTCAGGATGTCCTGTAGTTTCTCTCTGAGCTCTGACACAGCTGCTGGCACATCCTCAAAGTATCTCAGAGGACTGATATTGATGCTGGATGAGTGTGTAGACTCACTGAGTGCTGACAGTGAGGGGTAGTTGTGTAGAAACTGGATGTGATCCTCTGTGTGTGAGAGCTGCTTCAGCTCAGCGTCTTTCCTCTTCAGCTCAGTGATCTCCTGCTCCAGCTTCTCCTGAAGCTCTTTGACTCGACTCACTTCAGTTTCCTGCTGGGATCTGATCTGCTGCTTCACATCAGAGCTTCTTTTCTGGATCACACAAATCAGCTCAGTGAAGATCTTCTCACTGTGCTCCACTGTTTTATCAGCAGACTGATTGATGGCCTCCACCTCCTGTTGAAGCAGCTTCACATCTTTCTCTCTGTCCTGGATTCTCTGCTGGATGTTTAGTCGACTCACCTCGAGCTCTCTCTGCCTCTCAGTCCTTTCTGCTGCAGCTGAGACTGTGTGGTGGCCTTTATGTTCATCCACAGGGCAGCGATAACAGATACTCTGCTGATCAGTACGGCAGAACATCTTCATCACCTCATCATGACGAGAGCAGATGTTCTCCTGGAGTTTCTTGGAGGGCTCCACCAGCTTGTGTTTCTTTAATGGAGGTGAATCATAATGAGGCTGAAGGTGTTCCTCACAGTAAGATGCCAGACAGACCAAACAGGACTTCACCGACTTCATTTTTCTCCCAGTGCAGACATCACAGGCCACATCTTCAGGTCCAGCATAGCAGTGATCAGCAGGAGCAGCTTGGAGTCCAGTTTTCTTCAGCTCCTCCACTAAAACTGCTAACATGGTGTTTTTCACCAGGACAGGCCTCGGTGTGAAGGTCTGTCTGCACTGAGGGCAGCTGCAGAGTTTCTCCTCCTCTTCATCCCAGAAGCCTTTAATACAGTTCATGCAGTAGCTGTGTCCACAGGGAATAGCCACCGGATCCTTCAGTAGATCCAAACAGATCGAACAAGAGAAGGTTTCTCTGTCCAGCTGAACTCCTTTCTGCGCCATTTCTCCTCTCAGTGTCAGTGACTGCGTGAGTTTCACTTCCTGATAACTGAAACTAGTCTGAGCTCTGATCTAAACAACATGAGTGTTTGCAGTGAATGGGGCCTATCAGCTCTTACATGTCACCACATGTTGGTTACATCCATCCATCCATCCATTTTCTTCCGCTTATCCGGGGCCGGGTCGCGGGGGCAGAAGCCTAAGCAGAGAAGCCCAAGCTTCCCTCTCCCCAGCCACCTCCTCCAGCTCATCCGGAGGGACCCCAAGGCGTTCCCAGGCCAGCCGAGATACATAATCTCTCCAGCGTGTCCTGGGTCTACCACGGGGCCTCTTCCCGGTGGGACATGCCCGGAACACCTCACCCAGGAGGCGGCCAGGAGGCAACCTAATCAGATGCCCGAGCCACCTCAACTGGCTCCTTTCGATGTGGAGGAGCAGCGGCTCTACTCTGAGTCCCTCCCGGATGGCCGCACTCCTCACCTTATCTCTAAGGGAGAGGCCAGCCACCCTTCGAAGGAAACTCATTTCTGCCGCTTGTATTCGCGATCTTATTCTTTCGGTCACTACCCAAAGCTCGTGACCATAGGTGAGGGTAGGAACGTAGATCGACCGGTAAATCGAGAGCTTCGCTTTTACGCTAAGCTCCCTCTTCACCACGACGGACCGGTGCAGCGTCCGCATCACTGCAGAAGCAGCCCCGATCCGCCTGTCGATCTCCCGTTCCCTTCGCCCATCACTCGTGAACAAGACCCCGAGATACTTAAACTCCTCCACTTGAGGCAAGAACTCGTTCCTGAGCCGGAGATGGCACTCCACCCTTTTCCGGCTGAGGACCATGGCCTCAGACTTAGAGGTGCTGATTCTCATGCCAGCCGCTTCACACTCGGCTGCGAACCGTTCCACTGCGAGCTGGAGGCCCCCCCCCGATGAAGCCAACAGAACCGCATCATCTGCAAAAAGCAGAGATGAGACTCTGAGGCCACCAAGGAAGAAGCCTTCCGCCACCTGGCTACGCCTAGAAATTCTGTCCATAAAAATTATGAACAGAATTGGTGACAAAGGGCAGCCCTGACGGAGTCCAACACCCACAGGAAACAAATCCGACTTATTACCGGCTATACGGACCAAGCTCTCACTGTGGTTGTACAGGGACTGAATGGCCCGCAACAATAGGCCAGACACCCCATACTCCCGCAGAACCTCCCAAAGAACACCCCGAGGAACACGGTCGAATGCCTTCTCCAAGTCCACAAAGCACATGTAGACTGGTTGGGCAAACTCCCACGCACACTCGAATATCCTTGAGAGGATAAAGAGCTGGTCCAGCGTTCCACGACCAGGACGAAAACCGCATTGTTCCTCCTGAATCCGAGGTTCGACTAACGGACGCACCCTCCTTTCCAGCACCCTGGCATAGACCTTACCGGGGAGGCTGAGGAGTGTGATCCCCCGAAAGTTGGAGCACACCCTCCGGTCTCCCTTCTTAAAGATGGGGACCACCACCCCGGTCTGCCAATCCAATGGCACTGCCCCAGATCTCCACGCGATGTTGCAGAGGCGTGTCAACCAAGACAGCCCTACAACATCCAGAGCCTTCAGGAACTCAGGGCGAATCTTGTCCACCCCAGGGGCTCTGCCACCAAGGAGTTGTTTAACTACCTCAGTGACCTCACCCCCAGTGATGGTCAAGTCATCCCCCTCATCCCCAGACTCTGCTTCCACTACAGAAGGCGTGTCAGTGGGATTCAGAAGGTCCTCGAAGTATTCCTTCCACCGTCCGACTATAGCCTCAGTTGAAGTCAGCAGCACCCCCCCCGCACTATAAACAGTGTGAGTGAAGCACTGCTTTCCCCTCCTGAGTCGCCTGACGGTTTGCCAGAATCGCTTCGATGCCGTCCGAAAGTCTTTTTCCATAGCCTCACCAAACTCCTCCCACACCCGAGTTTTTGCTTTGGCCACTACCCGAGCTGCATTCCGCTTGGCCTGTCGATACCTGTCAGCTGCCTCCGGAGTCCCACAGGCTAACCAAGCCCGATAGGACTCTTTCTTCAGCTTGATGGCTCCCTTCACCTCCGGTGACCACCATCTGGTTCGGGGGTTACCACCACGACAGGCACCAACCACCTTGCAGCCACAGCTCTGAGCAGCAGCCTCAACAATGGAGGTGCGGAACATGGTCCATTCAGACTCAATGTCCTCAGCCTCCCTCGGAATGCTGTCGAAGTTCTGCCGGAGGTGGGAGTTGAAGATCTCCCGGACTGGGGCTTCTGCCAGGCGTTCCCAGCGCACCCTCACAATACGTTTAGGTGTGCCAGGTCTGTCCAGCATCTTCCCCCGCCACCTGATCCAACTCACCACCAGGTGGTGATCAGTTGACAGCTCAGCTCCTCTCTTCACCCGAGTGTCCAGAACATACGGCCGCAGATCTGATGATACGATTACAAAATCAATCATCGACCTGCGACCTAGGGTGTCCTGGTGCCATGTGCACTTATGGACATCCTTGTGTTCGAACACGGTGTTTGTTATGGACAAACTGTGGTTTGCACAGAAGTCCAATAACAAAACACCATTCGGGTTCAGATCGGGCAGGCCGTTCCTCCCAATCACGCCCCTCCAGGTCTCACTGTCATTGCCCACGTGAGCGTTGAAGTCTCCCAGCAAGACTATGGAGTCACCAGATGGAGCACTCTCCAGCACCCCACCCAGCAACTCCAAAAAGGGTGGGTACCCTGAACTGTCATTCGGCGCATAAGCGCAAACAACAGTCAGGACCCGTTCCCCAGCCCGAAGGCGCAGGGAAACTACCCTCTCGTCCACCGGTGAAAACTCCGACGTACAGGCAGCAAGCCGGGGGGATACAAGAATACCCACCCCAGCTCGCCGCCTCTCACCGAGGGCAACTCCAGACTGGAACAGAGTCCAGCCCTTCTCCAGGAGACTGGTTCCAGAGCCCAGGCCATGCGTTGAGGTGAGCCCAACTATGTCTAGCTGGTATCTCTCAACCTCACGCACTAGCTCAGGCTCCTTCCCCACCAGAGAGGTGACATTCCATGTCCCAACAGCCAGTTTCGATAGCCGGGGATCGGTCCGCCAGGGCCTCCGCCCTCGGCCACCGCCCGACACACATTGCACCCGACCCCTACGACACCTCCTGCGGGTGGTGGGCCTGCAGGAGGGCGGGCCCATGTAACCTCTTCGGGCTGCGCCCGGCCAAGCACCACGGGCTAATGCCTGGCCACCAGACGCTCTCCCTCGAGCTCCCTCCCCAGGCCTGGCTCCAGGGTGGGGCCCCGGTAACCCTATCCCGGGCAGGGTAAACTGTTCCCTTGTTTTTTCACTCATAAGGGTCTTCTGAACCGCTCTTTGTCTGGACCCTCACCCAGGACCAGTTTGCCATGGGAGACCCTGCCAGGGGGACAAGCCCCCAGACAACATAGCTCCTGGGATCACTGGGACACACAAACCCCTCCACCACGATAAGGTGGCGATTCACGGAGGAGATGTTGGTTACACCCAGCTTCAAAGTGCAGATCTGAAGGGGAGGGAACAAGGAGACATGTGGGTAGAGAGGAGGTGCTGAGTTAGAGAGCAGGAAGCAGAGGGAGGGTTATCAGGCTGGGACTCATTCCAGGAAAAGGAGCGAGAGTGTGTTTAACTGTTTCTACAACAGAGAGTGTTTTATTAACTGTTTTCCAGTTTATGCAAATGTATTAACAGTTAAATAAACTAAAATATAATTATAAAACCCAAATAAGCACAACAACATTTTGCTTTGAATTAAAACTAAAACATATTTAGAAAAATTATAAAATGAAGTGTGAAACAAATATTAGGGTAAAAAAATATTGTTTTAAATTAAATAAAATAGAATCCTCACATTAAAAGTATAATTAAAACAAATCATTAAATAAAAAGTCTACAAACAGCCTGACAACATCCAGAGCCTTTAGCGGCTCAGAGCAAATCTCTCCCACCCCAACAGAGAGTTTAACTCCCTCAGTGACCCCAGCCACAGTGATGGGCAGGTCTCCCTCCTTGTCTCCAGGCTCTGCTTCTTCAACTAAAGCGACATCACAGAACACTCTGATGTTTTATATTGCAGAGATGACGCCTCACAAGAAGTTTTAAAGAACTCTTTATTTGACTTTAAAACACATAACCAGCACTGACATACTGTGACTCTACAGGACAGGCACATCCTGAAGTTTGATCTTCATGAAAATCAACATCAACAACAAAGTGTTTGACTCCTGTTTCACCTACAGCTTTGACCCCCGTGTAGTAAAAACTCTCCACTGAACAACAGAAACGTGAAAAGCATCATGTGACACAAAAACATGTTCTTGTTTTTTTTTTTGTTTTGTTTTGTTTTGCTTTTGTTTGGTTTTTTTTGGGGGGGGGGGGGGGGGAATTCACCTCCACAGCTCTACATGGTACAAATATCACATCAAAAAATGTTTAACCTTCATTCTAAGTTTTAAATGGAATCAGGAAAACCTGGAATCAGGGCTGTGACACATCATCTGCAATAATACTGCTATATTTTTTTACATTATATGAAAGTGTCCTATTACAATAGCAATGATATAACAACATGATGTTCAGGTGATGCTCTGATACAGTTTACCATGATTTATAACACAATGTACTTCATTATAAATGGTTTGATCAGCCTAAAAACACGACATAATGTAAAACATGCTGAGCTGAGCTGCTTTAACCTCCTTTAGACATGGAAAACCTTCACTGAGCCTCCAGCAGCTTCAACAACATCAGCAAAGAGAGGTTTAAAAAAAATATCAAGAGAACAACTAGAAGATGTCAAGGTACCACCCATAATGTTTGACTGACAGCTGACAGACAGAAATGCCACAACAGTGATGGAGAGAAAATAACATGAAACTAAAATACAGATTTAAACCCACAACAATATGAAGGACTTTAGTCTATTTCAGTTCACTGAACTCAGCAGAGTCTCCATAAGAATAACAAAGCCACAGTCCAGCACAGAGCGGCTGAGTGAATGTGGTCTGGACTCTGTGGAGGAGAGTCATGGTTTCACAGACGCTGTAGAAGAACAGAATACCTGCTCTGTGATCCAGGTACACTCCTACTCTGGAGGACTGAGGACCTGAGACAGGAGTTTGGATGTTGTTGTATAATATTTCCTGTGAATATTTTAAGAATTCAGCTCTGGTCTTTGGCTCTGGTGGATCTGGCAGTGAAACATCCACTTCAGTGACTGTCAGTGAGATGTTTGTCCATCCCTCTCTCAGAATGTCCTGTAGTTTCTCTCTGAGCTCTGACACAGCTGCTGTCACATCCTCAAAGTGTCTCAGAGGACGGATATTGATGCTGGATGAGTGTGTAGACTCATTGAGTGCTGACAGTGAGGGGTAGTTGTGTAGAAACTGGATGTGATCCTCTGTGTGTGAGAGCTGCTTCAGCTGAGCATCTTATTGTAATATGTTATTATTAATAATAAACACTAAATCGAAAGACCTGTGAGATGATTAAGATCAGTAAAAGCTAAAGTTATACACAGAGGCAGGTTCTCTCCCAAATTTGGCCAGAACAAAAGCTGTGCAACTTCTTCTTTGTCAAAATACTCAACAAAATACAATCAATGAAGAAAAAATGAACAAAACATCAATACATGAAGCCCATTTCAGTTTAGCTATCTGGAAAGAACAACTGACCTTCATAAGAGGCTGATGTGGGAACAAATGCAAATGGGGAATAGACCAGAGGCCTGAGGACTGTGGTCAACAGAGCAGGCTTTCTTTGTTTTAGCTGGCTCAGCAAAACCTAAAACCCCAAACGGACACGACAGTGGTTATCAACTATCTGTTAAGCTGGGCTCTCTGCTTCAGGCTCTGTGTGCACTCACATAAAAGGGGATGCTTCTCACGTTGTATGACTCTTCTTCGCTCTCTGAGTGAAGCCTACTCTAATCAGACGATGATGGATGCAGTGGTGTTAATCTGTGAAGAACATCAAACAATTTGACAGTAAAATGCAACAAATTGCATATGTTGCAATAAGAGGTTTGTGCTGCACAAAATGGTTCATCTGCTGATCTCACACACAGAGCGGAAAAATAAGGATTTTCCTTTGAGTTCATTGTTTTAACACAGAGTGTGCTCTCGCAGCAGCTGCTTACTTCCAGCTGTGAACTTTAAGCTCCAAACATTAAGGCATCACTGTCCCGTAGCCTAACAAAGGAGATGTGGAAGTCGCTCGAGGTTGTCAGAAGATTGTGAAAGTGAAATGAATTTTATTGATTTAACAGGTATTCTTGGTGTGTGTTGTGTTCTAATAGCTGCAATTCCAGCAACAGTGATGTAGCAACAGGTTAGAATAAAGAACATTTATACATTTTATGCACATTCCTGTTTAAGCTTAATTCACGGTGTTAGTAAGATTCAGCTTAACAACTTGCAAATATAAAACACATTCCCCAGCAGAGAATGTATATTGCAATGTATATTAAAACATGCTGTAAATAAAATCTGTAAAATAATCCACAAAAATGTGTCACTTCCACCTGATTTTAAAGATCAGAAAATAACCTGCTCCAGACCAAGTTATATGTTATCACGGTGATTTACCCAGGCACAGAAAACTCTGAGTTTAAGCTCAACACAGTCATCGAACCCTTTGTGGTACACCCCTCTGTGCTATGAAGCAGGATTTCATCTTATCCAGGAAACTTCAGCATTAATCCTGGGTTTTAAGTACCATAAGGGGGGGTTCACTTCTTATTCACCATGCTGTGAAACTAACCTGAAATCACTGCCTACTGACCAATCACACAGAAAGCACAAAGTTAATTTAAAATCAGAGGTCAGAAACACTGCTAATGAGGGAAAATCTACAGCATCGTGAAAAAGTATTTGCACCCTCCCTGATTCCTTAGTTTGTTGAATATTTGTCAGTTTAAAGTTTCAGTTCTGGTCTTCTCTTCTTTTTAATTTTAGTTCAGCCACATCAGACAGTGTTTGAGCATGTTTAAAGGCAGATATCATGCTGGATAGCTGTACTAATATGGACTGGGTAATGTGTTACGAATGAAAGGATGCCACATCATGTGATGGAAATGAAAATTATTAACCTACTGAGGGCTGAATTCAAAGGCAACCTGAAAATCAAAGTGAAAAAATGATGCAGCAGGTTAGTCAATTTGCCTAAATTTGATTGCAGCAACTCAAAAATGGTGCTCAGGAGTTCGTATGGCCCCCAAATGCTTGTATGCATGCTCCTAATGGGGCAATGGAGGGTGTCCTGGAGGGGGGGGGGGGGGGGGGGGGGGGGTCAGTGGCCTCCACCTGTAAAACCATTCCTGTTTTGGGGGTTGTTGCCCCTCTAGTGCACCTGTTAATTTCATGAACACCAAAGCAGCTGAAACTGATTAACAACCCCTCTGATACTTAACTGACCCCATCAATAACCCAGAAGTTTCACTGACTTGATGCTAAACTCAGATTAACCCTCGAGGGCCTGGGGTATAATTGGCCATTTTTGACTACTTTTCATTTTACTTTTATATTTCAACTCAAGAACAATTTACCTTTCCTTGTTTGGTATCATTTTTCTTCAGTACAACCTCACGTGTGACTGTACAGTTATTTTTTTCATTTAGACATAGATACAATGTGACAATATTCTAGAAAAAGCATGGTGTAAATTATTTATCATGAGTCTGGTTTTACTTGGCCTAACAAGATGATTTAAAAACTGGTACGTAGTTTGAAGACCACACTTTCAACACAAGTCGAAACTGAGACTCGGCGAGGCAGCGTCCTGCTGCTCCATCATCTTAAATCGGTGAGGACATTTGGACGTGCCAGTACATCCATCAACTGCAGAGGCTTAAAAAGTGTTTCTTCAATTTTATTTTATATTATAAATAAAGACTATTATAAAATTGGGGTTTCCCCTACATCATAAGAGTAAGACAATAAATGAAATCATGTAATCAATAATCATTAGAGTTTATTTCTGTTGAGGACAGAAAAAAAAAATATCACATTGGCCTGAATAAGAGGTCATTTTTACAACGGAGTATTAGGGCCACATTTAGAAAAAAAAATAAATCGTGCATTTTGAGAATAAAGTCAAAATTTCGAGAAAAAAGTTGAAATAGTATTTTGAGAATAAAGTCGAAATACTATTTCGAGAAAAAAGTCGAAGTCGTCATTTCAAGTCAAATAACGGCCGTGGCTGCTATACCCTCTACAAAATGCCTTGGGTAGATGAAACAACTTGATCAGCTGTCTTAGGGGCTCTACACACCGGGAGCAACGTCGCTCCCTCTCCATTCATGGAACTTCTGCGAAGCGATTGTGGCATCCTTACACAAGTTCCATAGGAAATGAATGGAGAGCGAGCGACGTCGCTCCCCGTGAGGCGAGCCCCTTATTGTGACTTGTGATTCTGAAAATCCCCTCTGTACTGCACGAAGGTGCATTCATCGAAATCCTTGCATCTAACCATTGCCAGTTTGTGTGGTTTTCCTTCTGAGCTGATGCAGCTTTCTGCACATCTCATTACCATCCTCATAGTTATCACTCCATTGTGTTTGTGTACTAAAAGAGAAATAAGTTCCGATTCTTAAGTATAGTTTCGCTAACTCATAATACAAGACATTCTGGAGGTTATAGTAGACGTGGCACGGCAGGTGTTTGACTTGAAACGACTTAAATCTGCACATTTCAACTTTTTTCTCGAAATTTTGACTTTTTTCTCAAAATTTTGACTTTATTCTCGAAATAGATTTTCGACTTTATTCTTGAAATTTTTACTTTTTTCTCGAATTTTTGATTTTATTCTCAAAATTTTGACTTTATTCTCAAAATGCACAATTAAAATTTTTTTCTCAATGTGGCCCTAATACTCCTTCGTACATTTTTTACTCAGAGGCGCTAAAGTGCTTTGATTCTTAACTGGGCATCAACAAACTGCTGCATTTGTCAGCTCTCCAACAATTCATAAATAAAACCCTTTAAACTGTATGAATTTTCATGTGTCTCTTCAAATGGATAATCTGAATGAATCTTTTCCCACATATGCTACAAGAATGTATCTTCTCACCTGTGTGAATTCTTATATGAGTTTTCAACGTTGATGACACCGTAAACTCTTTCCCACAGGTGTTACAAGAATACGGCTTCTCACCCGTGTGAACTCTTGAGTGAGTTTTCAATGTCGATTTCCGACTGAATGTTTTCCCACAGGTGCTACACGAATACGGTTTCTCGCCCGTGTGGATTCTTATATGACGTTTCAATTCTGACTTCCAGGTAAATCTTTTCCCACAGGTGCTGCACGAATGTGGCTTCTCACCTGTGTGGATTCTTATATGATGTGCCAAAGTTGATTTCTGACTGAATGCGTTACCACATGTACTACAAGAATATGGCTTTTCACCTGTATGAATCCTCATGTGAGTTTTCAAGTTTATAATCTGACTGAATCTTTTCCCACAGGTGCTACAAGAATGTGGCCTCTCACCTGTGTGACTTAGTAAATGTTTAGTTAGTCTGGACTTATCATGAAAAGTTTTTCCACAAGTGTCACATTTTACAGACGTTTTCCCACAAGTGTCACATTTTACAGATTTTTTACTTGTGTCAGTTTTACACTGATTTTCTGACACAGGAGAGTTGCAAGAAATGAGCTGGTCGCTGTTTACTTCTGGTTCACTGTGGTCACTTTCCTCATATGTAGGAGTCAACATAAAGGTTTCTGCCTCTTGTTTCACTACAAGCTGCTCTCCCTCCTGATTGGTGCAGAGTTGCTCCTTCTCCTCTTTAATCTGTGGCAGCTCTGGGTCCTCCTGGTCCACACTGGAGTTCGTCTCCTGATTACAGAACTGCTGATCTCCGAGAATGTCTTCCTTAGGGATATGTTGATCTGGGAGGTCTGAAGAGACAAACAAATATAGAAAAAACTCACATCTGAGAAAATATAGTCTAATCTAACACAGCTGTACAATCAGAGTGGACTTAGTGTTTCTGCAGGTCCAACAAAGTGAGATGTCTTTCTCTGTAAAACCATCACATCAGTTCAATTTCAGCAGTCAAAGAAACAGCTGCAAGTATGAGAATTACCACCTCTTATGAACTCTGAGGCCATGGTCCACAGACAGAATAGGGTGGAGTGCCCACTCCGGGTAAGGGGCAAGTTGTTGTCTCATCTATGTCCCTACCCTCACCTATGGCCAAGAGCTTTGGGTAGTGACTGAAAGAATGAGATCGCAAATACAAGCGGCAGAAATGAGCTTCCTCCAAAGGGTGGCTGGCCTCTCCCTTAGAGATAGGGTGAGGAGTGTTGGACATGTCCTACTGGGAGGAGGCCCCGGGGCAGCCCCAGGACACGCTGGAGAGATTAAATCACTCAGCTGGCCCGGGAATGCCTTGGTGTTCCCCTGGATAAGCTGGAGGAGGTGGCTGGGGAGAGGGAGGTCTGGGTTTCCCTACTTAGGCTGCTACCCCCACGACCCGGCCCCGGATAAGAGGAGAAAATGGATGGATGTATGGATGGACTTTGTTATAAAATCATGGCTTCAAACATGAAGACAAGTGGACTGGAAAATAGTTTAAAAGTAAACTCTGGTATAGGTTTAATGTTGATTGCAAACAGTTTAGAAAACAGATGTTATTAGTTATTGAAGCTGTCCCTTCTACCTGCACCCAAAATAATAAATGTAATTACAAGCTCTGATTAGTATCCTATATGAATCATATTAATTTTTTTATGAAGCCATTACAGTTTGACGTACCTATTCTGTGTAAGTGTATTTCAGGTTTCCAGGTGACATCACTTAGTCTGCACTGCTCTTCCTCAGTCCAGACGATGATGCCTTCGGCTTCCTGTTTCAGTTCAAGTTGCTCTTCCTCCTGACTGGTGCAGAGTTCCTCTGGTTCCTCTTTAGTCTGTGGAGGCTCTGAGTCCTCCTGGTCCAGACTGGAGTTTCTCTCCTGGTTACAGACCTGCTGGTCATCCAGACCCTCCTCTTCCTTACATTCATCTTGGTGTGGGAGGTCTTGAAGAACAAAGACACACAAGAAAAAGGTTACTAATGTTATGATGGAAAATACACAGGTATATATACAAGTCCATGTAGCTCAGCCAGCAGTCTCCCTCTCTGTCACCTATGTGATAATTATCACTGGAATAATAAGATATGTATTCCATTATACTTTGGATCCCGGTGTTAACGTGAACGGGTAGCCTATATTGATATTCATAATCCAAACTAAAATGACAATAACAGATCGGGTATTGTTTCCTTAATTTATACACACACGTGTATCCGCTGGGAATAAACAGAAGCGCTAATATTAAAAACATTCATTTCTGTCATCCTGGCGCTTTAAAACAAAGAGAAGCATTTGTGTCGTTTCTAAAAAAAACATCTCACAGCTGCTCCGTGATTTTAGCCCGTTAGCCCACAAACGGAGCTCTGATCAGGTGCCACACGGTCGTGCTGCTGCGTCAGCTCACCGAGACCATCACAGTGTTTCATACCGATTATGTGTGACTTTATCTCGGGTCTCCGGCTGATTTCCAGCAGTCTCAGCTGATGGTTGAGCTCCTCCTCATACTGGACGATGGTTTTTTTAACCTCTGAGAAGATTTCTTCAGCAACAACAGTAAATCTATTCCTGATGAACTCTCTCAGGTACTCAACTGCAGACATTGTGGAGCCGTACGAGTGGCGTCATTTCCGTTCTTCCTCTTCTTCTGCTGGATCTCCGGCAGCCCGATGAGCTCCCTCCTCAGCTCAGTGTGAGAAAAAATGCAGCCAGAACCAAGTCCTGCAGCAAGTAACGCGGATACGTTACATCCGTGGTCATTCCCCGATCTGCTGATATTCTTCTATGTGACTCCTCCTCTGCACTGCACCGCCCAGTAACAACGTCCAGTCAGACTCTCTCTGCTCTCAAGACATGAGACACCATAAGGCACTTTTTGTGTTTTAACCAGAAATGTTGCCGTGTATTGAATTCTGCCTTTCTGACAGTGAGGGGTAGTTGTGTAGAAACTGGATGTGATCCTCTGTGTGTGAGAGCTGCTTCAGCTCAGCGTCTTTCCTCTTCAGCTCAGTGATCTTCTGCTCCAGCTTCTCCTGAAGCGCAAGCCCAAATACTTCCACCTAACTGTATGTCACACATGAAGCTAGCATCCATTAAGCTAGTAGTTCCTGCCTGAAACTCTTCAAATAAACCATTCCTCTGCAGATGATCAGTTAGCTGTTTTACAACTACTCTTCCATTCTACAGGCCTTTGTGTTGTTTTTGGTCAGCAGTGGTTTTCACCTTGGAGCTCTCCCATAAATGCCATTTTTGCCCAGTCTCTTTCTTATTGTTGAATCGTGAACTCTGACCTTGACTGAGGCAGGCCTGCAGCTCTTTAGATGTTATTCTGCTTAGTATTGTGGGATGATGTGTTGCTTTTTGAGATCTTTTAGCCTACTGTGTCAGACATGTTCTATTTAAGTGATTTCTTCATTCAGCATGTATGCCAGTAATCAGGCCTGGGTGTGGCTAATGAAAGCAAACGACGCTTTCTGAAAAATGTGCTTAATCATCACAGGGAATTACTTTTTCACACAGAGCCAGTGGTAAAATTTTAAGAATTTGCAGGACTTTTTCAGGCCCAAACTATGAAGGTTCAGGCTTTTTAAAACCTAATTAGGAGCAAAACCACTTGCAGAAAAAAAATCACTGGAGAAGAGTGAAATTTGATGCAAGCTGTTTATTGAACATACAAGTTCAACAAAGTACAGATAGGAAAGCAAAACTCTGCCCCGGGGTGTGTGCCATAAGCACATGCAGGTCAAAAAGTCACCAAGACAAAGATGAATACTGACCGGAGCTTCTGGTGGGCTCCTTATTTTGGGAGAGGGGCTGCCCTTCTTTTGTTACATAACTTTTCAAATCTTAGTTTTAACTTTAAATATTTATTTCCCATTTTCTGTACAAATATTTTTTTAAACTGCAATTTAAATTTGCTTATTCGTGTTTTACTTTGTTTAATGTGTCAGTTTACAAGATTTTGTTTCCCTCTGAAATTTCACACTGGAGTTACATCATTAACTTGGCAGCTTCTCTAGTTCCTTGGCCATCTTCTCAGACCTTTGGTAGTCTTCTCACTGCAAGCATGGACCTGGTAACAATTAATCAGTTTGACATTTTTATGACTTCAGGGCAGCTTGGTGTGCCAAATTCATCCATAAATCTTATTGAGGTTTTTTTTTTTTTTTAATTGAACCTTTATTTATACAGGGAGTCCTACTGAGACTCAGTGTCTCATTTGCAAGAGAACCTGCTTCCAAAACGTAATATGATGTACACTAGGTATAAAACCTTTATACTCTATACAACTGTCAATGAAATGCCAGGACTAGCAATTTATGAGCCAGAAAGCTGTCACAGCCAGCCATTATTATGAATTATGAGGTCATAAAGTAAAAGGTGCACAGGTACAAGGTATATAGTGTAAAGTACAACACCCTCAGCTCTAAAGTAAGGTAGATAGGTACAGGGCCCGCAGGCCTAAAGTGTTATCTTGGTTATATAGTTCAAACAGTACATACCTTCCAGTATAAATCATTCAATTTTAGTATATATATATATAATATATATATATATATATATATATATATATATATATATATATATATATATATATATAAAAAAAAGATCTATTAGATCAAACAGTGTGACTAAAACAAATCCCAACACCAGATATGTTTGGATAATTTTTTCCCTTAATAAATGAAATCATTGACTTTGTCTTTGTCTAATATTTGATGATCTAAAACATTTAAATGTAACAAATGTGCAACAAACTAAAAAAAATTAAATCAAGCAGGGGGCAAATACTTATTCACAGCACTGCACATCAAATTCCATATTAATGATGACCAAAAGCAACGATGAGGCTTAGAAAAACATCAAAGTTATTTACTGTTAGATTTTCATGCAGTTTCCACTGTAAACCTGCAGCTTCAGTACATGAATATCACATTTCTCAGTGATGAAAGCAGAACTATAATACAGCGCGAGGTAAATGTAACCAAATAGTCAAAATACCATTTTCTGAATATATAAAACAACATGAGACACAAAGACTGTCCACATCCTTCTTAGCTCTTTTTTCAGCCCTTGGTATTTCTTGAGCTTCTTGTTTTCCTTCTACCTGATGTTACTATGTTGCTACATCTATCACTACAGCCTTCGTACTCTGCTTGTCCACCACTACTACTGTGTCCAGTTGGTTAGCTGTCACCAGTTTGTTTGTCTCTATCTGAAAGTCCCACTTCCATCTTAACTTGGTCTGTCTCAACCGCCCATGGGGATTTATCCCATTTTGACCTTGGAACTTCCAGGCCATACTCGGCGCAGTTGTTCCTGTATACGATGCCAGACTGCTAGTCAAACGTACCAGTACTTTTGACTGGTACTGAAAATCGATTCAGATGATAAATAATAAGACATCTAGATCATAAGAGTAAGACACAGATGTTAAAGAGATTTTAATCAACACACTGTTACGTCTGACATCTTTCCCACATTTTGTAAGTAAAAACTTTTAAAGTGTATGACGTTTCATGTGTTTTTTCAAATGGATAATCTGAACGAAGCCTTTCCCACATATGCTACAAGAATGCGTCTTCTCACCTGTGTGAATTCTTATATGAGTGTTCAATCCTGATTTCTGCCTGAATGTTTTCCCACAGGTGCTACACGAATACGGCTTCTCACCCGTGTGAACTCTTGAATGAGTTTTCAATGTTGATTTCCGACTGAATGATTTCCCACAGTTGCTACATGAATACGGCTTCTCGCCCGTGTGGATTCTTATATGACGCTTGAATTCTGATTTCCAAGAAAATCTTTTCTCACAGGTGCTGCAAAAATATGGCTTCTCACCTGTACCAATTCTCATGTGAGTTTTCAAGTTTGTAATGTGACTGAATCTTTTACCAAAGGAGCTACAAGAGTGCGGCCTCTCACCTGTATGACTTATTAAATGTTTAGTTAGTCTGGATTTATCATGAAAACTGTTTCCACAAGGGTCACATCTTACAGACTTCCTACTTGTGTCAGTTTTATACAGACTTTCTGACACTGGAGAGCTGTGAGAAAGGAGCTGGCCACTGCTTGGTTCTGATCCGTTGTGGTCACTTTGATCATAAGTAGAAGTCAATATAAAGGTCTCTGCCTCCTGCTTCAATACAAGCTGCTCTCCCTGCTGACTGGTGCAGAGTTCCACTTTAATCTGTGGAGGCTCTCGGTGCTCCTGGTCCACACTGGAGTTCCTCTCCTCGTTACAGAGCTGCTGGTCTCTGAGAACGTCTTCCTCAAAGAAAGGTTGATGTGGGAGCTCTGAACATGCAAATGGACACAATAAAGATAGAAAAACTCACATCTGAGAAAATATATTCTATCACAATCTATCACAGCTGTACAATCAGAATGGACTTAGTGTTTCTGCAGGTCCAACAGAGTGAGCTATCTTTCTCTGTAAAACCATCAAGGGATCACATCATTTCAGTTTCAGCAGTCAGAATGCACCAGTAAAAATTTTATTCCCATCAATAAATAAAACAGATCCGCTGTTATTTCCGTATCAGGACCTTCAGGATTTGTAGAAAATACCTTTTGGAAAATAAAGACGGCAAAATTTAGCAGGCTATTACCTCAGTGTGCCAATACATATTAATTTTACAGGGTTTGTTTCTGGCTCAGAATGGGCCTTCTATGGTAACTGCACATGGCACTAAAAGCAGCTGGTCCAAAGTGAGTCTGAATTTCATTATCTGAGAGAAACCTGGAACTAATGTCTAAATACGTCACACATAAATCCTACAAGATAAAACAATGTGGGCTGTGGTTCATCCTTGCCAAAGACTAATAAAGGAATCAATGCCAGTATTAAACATTATGGTATGGCATAAAGAGCTGCAGTCAGTTTTATCTTTGACTTACACAAAGTGTAGGTTTAATGTTAAATGCTAACAGTTTAAAAAAAGAGATGCATTAATGCTACTTATTGAAGTTGGCCCTTAAATTCTTCCTGTGCCCCAAAAAGTAACTGTAAGCTCTGATTAGCATCCTACATGAGTCATATTAATTTTTTTATGAAGACCATTTCAGTTTTACGTACCTACTCTGTGCAAGTTTATTTCAGGTTTCCAGGTGACATCACTTAGTCTGCACTGCCCTTCCTCAGTCCAGACGATGATGCCTTCACCCTCTTGCTTCAGTGCAAGTTGCTCTTCCTCCTGACTGTTGCAGAGTTCCTCCAGTTGCTCTCTAGTCTGTGGAGGCTCTGAGTCCTCCTGGTCCAGACTGGAGTTCCTCTCCTGGTTACAGACCTGCTGGACATCCAGATCCTCCTCTTCCTTACATTCATCTTGGTGTGGGAGGTCTTGAAGAACAAAGACACACAAGAAAAAGGTTACTAATGTTATGATGGAAAATACACATCTGAGCAAATATATTCCAGCAGGGCTCAACATATATGAGCATGTCGCTATCATACACTATAGTGCCAAAAGTATTTGCTCACAAGCATATGAACTTGAGTAACATCCATTCTTAATCCAGAGGGTTTAATATGTGGATCCACCCTTTGCAGCTATAACAGCTTCAGCTCTTCTGGGAAGTCTTTCCACAGGTTTAGGAGAGTTTATGGGAATTTCTGACCATTCTTCCAGAAGCACATCTGTGAGATCAGACACTGATTTTGGAGAGAAGGCCTGGCTCACAGTCTCTGCTCTAATCCATCCCAAAGGTGTTCTATCAGGCTGAGGTCAGGACTCTGTGCAGGCCAGTCAAGTTCTTCCACACCAAACTGGCTCATCCATGTCTTTATGGAGCTGCTTGGTGCACTGGTGTGCAGTCATGTTGGAGCAGGAAGGGGCCATCCCCAAACTGTTCCCACAGAGTTGGAGCATCAAATTGTCCCAAATGTCTTGGTATGCTGAAGCATTAAGAGTTCCTTTCACTGGAACTAAGGGGCCGAGCCCAACTCCTGAAAAACACCCCACACCATAACCCCCCCTCCACCAAACTTTACACAATGCAGGCATTCAGGTACCGTTCCCCTTGGAACCACCAAACCCAGACTCCTCCCTCAGATTGGCAGATGGAGAAGTGTGATTCATCCCTCCAGAGAACACGTCTCCACTGCTCTAGAGTCCAGCAGCGGCGTGCTTTACACCACTGCATCAACGCTTTGCATTGAGCTTGGTGATGTAAGGCTTGGATGCAGCTGCCATGGAAACCCATTCATGAAGCTCTCTGCACACTGTTCTTGAGCTGATCTGAAGGTCACATGAAGGTTGGAGGTCTGTAGTGACTGACTCTGCAGAATGATGGTGACCTTTGTGTACTATGTGCCTCAGCATCAGTTGACCCCACTTTGCACTTTTATTTGGCCTACCACTTCGTTCACAAAGGTTTTTAGAAGCATTCTGCATGCACAGGTGGTTGGTTTTATACACCTGTGGCCATCAAAGTGATTGGAACACCTGATTGATTTGGCAATATAGTGTATGAGTGAAAGCAGATGTTGCCTATAGTTTATATTGACACAGACATGTATTTAGTTTGAAATGGTGATTGTAATGTTTCTGTTGTATTCAGCTGAGTCCTTAATCACATCAAACTTCAGACACCCTGGGAGGCAGAACAGCTCCATGTTAAGACACTGATCAACTCCAAGAGCTCTAAACTTATGACTGCACACCTTTGTGAGACAGATCTCAGGTTGTTTCCTGAAATAAACAGCACTTACTTTCAGCCTACTGGAAACAAACTATACCAACCTGGTTCCTTAATAAACCTTTGGCCTGTTTCCATCCTGAATGGTTTTTACAATCCTGGATATAAAGTGTTGAATGTGTTAGCAGCAGCTAACACATTCAATGCATGGGATGTGCTTATGTGTGTTATGAGCCAGGTCATAATTTTGTGTTGTGTTTTTTCTTTCCTTCCTGCTGTTAATTTTGTTCTGTTTTTTTGATTATGTAAGCTCTAGGTGGCAGCTGGCCACGGGTTGGAGACGGGAGGCACCAGCTTTAAATTGAGACCTCAAAAGATCGACTTGTTTCTGCTTACTTCCTGATTCCACTGAAGATCCACTGAATGCCCATTCTGTTGCTGTCTGTTATGATCCAGTCTGTAGTGATCAGGCGAGAGCATGCAGTCTTGCTTCACTCTAGTCTTCACTGCAAAGGGGGTGGTCAGCTTGGATGACCTGGCAGGTGGAGCCCTTGTACAGCCGCTGGATGATACTAATAAACTTTGATGGGATCCCATAATACTCCATTAGCTTCCAGATGGTTTCTCTGACTACACTGTTGAAGGCTTTATCAAAATCTACAATGGTCATATATATATAGGGGGGGGGGGCTGCCATTCGATGGATTGCTCTATGATAATACGCAGGGCAGCGATATATACATGAACTATCTTGCAGGAAATCTGCCTGTTCAATTCTCAGTCTGTTGTCTAGAGTCTCCTTTAGTTTCTTCAGGATGACACCGGCCAGTAACGTACTGGGGATGGAAAGCAGCACAAATCCCCATCCAGCTGCCACAATGGGACAAGTCGCCTTTCTTGGGAAGCTTCATTAAATAACCGAGTTTCCAGTCCGCTGGGATTTATTCCTTGTCCCAAATCTTTGGCAGGGGCTGAAGCATCTCCGCTGCTGCAGCCGGATCTGCTTTAAGTGCTTCAGTTGGATTCCCATCTGGGCCTGTTGCTTTGCCATTCATCAAGGACTTAATGACCTTGATGATTTCTGCCTTTGCTGGGAATAAATTATTATATAAAAATAAACCGTATTAATCTTTTCAAAAGGATTTTGTTTCCTCCCCAGCACGGTGGCGTGGTGGTTATCACCACTGCCTCACAGCTAGAATGACATCTCGAAGGTGCTACTGGCAGGCGCTACAGAGCCCTGAACACAAAATCAAACAGACACTGTAAAAGTTTCTTTCCAAATGCCATCAAACTCATTAATAACAAAAACTGAACTTCTGTTTACGGTTGTTTACTTGCCACACTGCACTTTATATAGGCTGTATAATACTGCAACTGCACCTAACCTTACTCAACTATTTATCTTGCACTATATTTATATTTTCGTACATATGCAAATTCTGTTGAACATGTGAATGTGTACATTGTCTACATAGTCTTGTCTGCATATTGTGTTGTTGTGTTGTTTGTAAATTGTAGAGAGCTAACAATAGCCAGAAACAAATTCCTTGTGTGTGAAAACATACTTGGCGAATAAAGCTGATTCTGAAGGTCCTGGGTTTGATTCTACCTTGGCCCGGGCCTCTGCGTGGGTTTCCTCCGGGTACTCACTCGGGTACTCCGGTTTCCTCCCATAGTCCAAAGACATGCAGTTACTGGGGTTAGGTTAACTGGCTACTCTAAATTGCCAAGTGTGAATAGTTGTCTGTCTGTCTGTGTCGACCTGTACAGGGTGTACCCTGCCTCTTGCCCTATGTCAGCTGGGATAGGCTCCAGACCCCCCACCCCCTTGACCCTGAAAATTATAAACAGAAGAGAATGGATGGATGGATGGATGGATGGACCCCCCCCCCCCCACACACACACACACACACACACACAGACACACTCATTCACTAACATTCTTAAACACACAGACAAACACGCACACACCAAGTCTAGATCATCCAGGACTTACAACATGGTCAGAACAGAGTAAAGGCTATTTTATTTAATGCCTTATTTTAGGATGCATGTATACCTTACTTTGACATTACTGTACTTGTAATTAATTATGTATTTTCATATTAAAAAAATGATTTTTCTGACTTTAATATGGAATACATACAATACAATGAAAGGGTTTAGTTGGTTCTGGCATATGTTGTATGCAAGTAAACTATTAAAAAGTGCAATTGCAGTTTTAAAAAAATTGGAACCCAATGAGCAATAAAATACCTGATTTTTTTTTTATATTTTCAATTGTTCATTTGAAAGACAAAAGTATTTATCTGATTACATGATTAATCAATAAAATAATCGATAGAATCCTCGATTATTAAAATAATCGGTAGCTGCAGCCCTAAATTGATCGGGTATTGTTTTCCTTAATTTATACACACACGTGTATAAATTTATTCCGCTGGGAATAAACAGAAGCGCTAATATTAAAAACATTCATTTCTGTCGTTATTCCGCATCCTGGCGCTTTAAAACAAAGAGAAGCATTTGTGTCGTTTCTATAAAAACATCTCACAGCTGCTCCGTGATTTTAGCCCGTTAGCCCACAAACGGAGCTCTGATCAGGTGCCACACGGTCGTGCTGCTGCGTCAGCTCACCGAGACCATCACAGTGTTTCATACCGATTATGTGTGACTTTATCTCGGGTCTCCGGCTGATTTCCAGCAGTCTCAGCTGATGGTTGAGCTCCTCCTCATACTGGACGATCGTTTTTTTAACTTCTGAGAAGATTTCTTCGGCAACAATAATAAATCTGTCCCTGATGAACTCTCGCAGATACTCAACGGAAGCCATTGTGGAGCCGTACGAGTGGCGTCATTTCCGTTCTTCCTCTTTTTCTGCTGGATCTCCGGCAGCCTGATGAGCTCCCTCCTCAGCTCAGTGTGAGAAAAAAATGCAGCCAGAACCAAGTCCTGCAGCAAGTAACGTGGATACAGGCGCCAAATGTTCCGTGTTTGTCCCTCTGGAGCCATTCATAAAAAAAAAAAAAAAAAAAAAAAAATCCAACTTAGGACAGTGCTGTTTTACCAACTGGATAAGTTTCAGAGGTTTTAGTCTTGATTTATGCTTTTAACTATAAGTAAGCCAAAATTATGTTTGACTGACAGCTGATCTGTGCAGTGCCGAAATATGGAGAGAAAATACAACCCGAATGCATAAAATGTAAATAAAAACAACTATCAGATTTAAACCCATTACAATATCAAGGACTTTAATCTATTTCCGGTTAATGAACTTAACAGAGTCTTCAAGGCTGAGTGAATGTGGTCTGGACTCTGTGGGGGAGACTCGTGGTTTCAGGTACACTCCTACTCTGGAGCACTGAGGACCTCAGACAGGAGTTTGGATGTTGTTGTTGTGTCAAAATGGTTTTGTAAGAATTTATTGCCCAAGATTTCTCATTACATCCATGGTCATTCCCTGCTCTGCTGATGTTCTTGTATGTGACTGCTAAACAAACGCCTCCTCTCCTCTCCACCTCCCAGAAACAACGTCCAACCAGACTGTCAGTGAGATGTTTGTCCGTTCCTCTCTCAGGATGTCCTGTAGTTTCTCTCTGAGCTCTGACACAGCTGCTGTCACATCCTCAAAGTATCTCAGAGGACGGATATTGATGCTGGATGAGTGTGTAGACTCACTGAGTGCTGACAGTGAGGGGTAGTTGTGTAGAAACTGGATGTGATCCTCTGTGTGTGAGAGCTGCTTCAGCTCAGCGTCTTTCCTCTTCAGCTCAGTGATCTCCTGCTCCAGCTTCTCCTGAAGCTCTTTGACTCGACTCACTTCAGTTTCCTGCTGGGATCTGATCTGCTGCTTCACATCAGAGCTTCTTTTCTGGATCACACGGATCAGCTCAGTGAAGATCTTCTCACTGTGCTCCACTGTTTTATCTTCTACAAATGAAATATTCCAAGGTTTAAAAAGTTGAGCAAAAATAACTTTAATTTTATGAATGTAAATGGAGTTTCCCCCAGGTTAAATTTAAGTAGCCTGCAAATCTAGAATCTGGATTGGATCAGTTTCACTGTTAAACCAAATTTAAGCACGAAAAGATGCTTTCAGTGACTGAGCAAAAGAAAAAAAATACTGTCAACCACCAGCTCCCCCTCAGCCTCCTGACAGCAGAATCGTTAGGTGGTACAAACCCCCTGCAAGTACAAGTTCTACCTACAACACATAATTACCAGGTCTCAGTAGAAATTAATGGTCATATGAGCCTTAGTGACTTGAAAATGGCTAAGTAAGAACAGGAATTTAAAAAAAAATTGCTAAAATCATAATAAATATAAATCACAGCTGTCACTTTCTGTGATTGGCATTATTATTAAGAACTAAGTTGTCCGAGTATTTTAGGAGCTGCATCTATGATGTGAATTCGAACACAGTCACAAAATTTTCAGAAAAACTTGGCCTCTGATCTTTGACCTTGACCTAATTATGGCAAAAACTTAATCAGGTGATCTAGGGGTCACTGGCCATTTTTTATGTAAATTTAAAATGAATCGGACTGGTCGTTTTGCTGTAATATTGTTTACAAACAGACAAACATACTAAATACAACACTCTGTTACCCCCCTTTGGGTCAGGGTAAAAATGTACTCTTTCATGAGTATTGTCAAAGAGTGGATGTCTTTTTATGTGGCCAACTGTGGCTGTGTGCCTGAGCCAATCAGAAGAAAGGAGGGTGGCTTTAAGGGAAAGACAGAGGATTAACTGAGGGGCTGCTCGAAGGCCCTGCAAAACACAAACAGCTAATTTACTCTAATAGAGTCCAAGAATTTTAAAAAAGGCTCTCTTAAAACAAAAATCCTTTACATGCTGTAAATCTCAGTGAAAGAAAAACCACATTTGCATAAAAAGCTGATTTTTGTATCACAAACAGGTTGTTCGATGCATCCCTCTCATGTGCACAAACATTAGATCAATGCAGAGGAAAGATATTTAACAGGAAACTGCAGGTCAAATATCAGCATCAGCATCAAAATCTACATGACGTTAAATCTGAATGAAAAATTGCTTATGTGATGAAAAGCTTACAAAGGTTAATCTGTAAACCTGCAGCTGCACTACATGAACATGTGTGCGTCTCACTGATTAAAGCCCTGCAGCCAGAACAGCTAAACAGAAATAATAATACAAACTGAGGCATGTTTATGTTTATCGGATCTGAATTGATATGAAACAATGTCAGACACAAAGAAAAACTTGTGAAATAAGACATAACACTTAAGTTTCTTTCATATTTTACACCCAAATAAATCTTTATTTAAACTTAAGAAAATCCATAACCCTTCAGCACATCCTGAAGTTTTATGAAAACAAATCACATCATGGGTAACCTGATATCCATATTGATACAATATTTTTGGTCTAATCTGTTTTCCATCTTTTATCCCTGTGTAATACTGAACACCAAAGGAATCAAAACTTGGCTATAAAGAGCAGCATGTGACAAAAATATTTGTTTTCACGTTTGTTTTTCTGTAACAAAGCTGTTTGATAAACCGAGTTTATATGATTGATGTTTGTCACTTCTAGATGCTCAAAGTGAGGTCTGTCCAGGGTGCCTCAGTACAACCTGGACAGGTCACCAGTCTGTCGTAGGGGGGGCATGGCCCACACTTTGGGAACCACTGTTCTAGACACCGAAACAATAAAAATAGCAGTTCACATAAATACTGTTTTCAATAAGGACACAGAGACCGTATCCACTGAAATTCAGTGAGTTAGAAAGCAAACTGTAGGGATGATGAGCGTGAATCTGTTATGAAAATGTGAATACAGATTAGTAAATGTAGTTAATGTTTTATGAGAAGTAAAACAGTAACCAGTGTTAACTGGGTTTTCAGACTTTGAGTAGCTGTCTCAAGGTGGAGCTATTTTTTGTGCTAATTTTTCTCTCCCACTGTTTTTTTTTACTGCTTTAGAGATAAAACAGACCACAATGACCTGAAAATGAGGTCATCCTTTCACTTAAGTGCAGCAGAGATTTGGCTTCTTACAAGTGTGAGCTCAGTTTAATCAATATGAATTCTCATGTGCCTTCTCACATGCATCATCTGAATGAATCTCTTCCCACAGGTGCTACAAGAATGCGGCTTCTCACCTGTGTGGATTTTCTTGTGTTTTCTGAATGCCGATAAGTCACCAAATCTTTTCCCGCAGCTGCTACAAGAATACGGCTTCTCGCCCGTGTGGACTCTCATGTGAGTAATCAATTGTGGCATCTGAATGAAACTTTTCCCGCAGGTGCTACAAGAATGAGGCTTCTCACCTGTGTGAATTCTTTGATGACGTTTCAAATGTGATTTGTAACTGAAGCCTTTCCCACAGGTGCTGCACAAATAAGGCTTCTCACCTGTGTGAGCTCTCAGATGTTTAGTCAGTCTGGATTTAAACTGAAAGGTTTTTCCACAAGTGTCACATTTTACAGACTTTTTACCAATTTTATGCTGACTCTCTGACACAGGAGAGTTTTCTACTTTGTTACGGTGAGTTCCATTTCTGTGAGGTCTCCTCGTCTTTGGCTCTGCATTAATAGTTGATCCTGAGTCCACATGCTCACATTCGTCCTGATCGCAACTCTCTGGTTCAGGTGAGTTGTAAGAAAGGAGCTGGTCACTGTTTGTAGGAGGCACCATAAAGGTATCAGCCTCCTGCTTTTGTACAAGCGGCTCTCTTTCCTGACTTGTGCAGAGTTCCTCTGGTTCCTGTTTAATCTGTGGAAGCTCTGGGTCCTCCGGGTCCAGACTGGAGTTCCTCTCCTGGTTATAGACCTGCTGGTCATCCAGACCTCCCTCTTTCTTACAGACATGCTGTTGTGGGAGGTCTGAAGGGACAAAGGGAGAAAAACACACATTTGAGAAATCTAATCTTAACCATTTGCAAGTCTCTACATCAGGGCTCTTCAACTCCAGGCCTCGAGGTTTGGTGTCCTGCAGGTTATAGATGTGTCCCTGATCCAACACACCTGAATCAAATGGCTAAATTACCTCCTCAGTATGCAGTCAAGTTCTCCAGAGTCCTGCTAATGACTTCTATATTTGACTCAGGTGTGTTGAAGCAGAGACACATCTAAAAGCTGCAGGACACCGGCTCTCGACGCCTGAATTTGAAGAGCCCTGCTCTACATTATGAGCACATTGCTCACATGTCCCAGTGAAATTTAATATATACAAACGTGAGAAATTATTTGGACACTGATGCGAATGAGTGCTGAGTTGTGACACTCTGATTAGTAAACCCCAGCTCAGGATTTGGATGTTTATGACACTAAACACACACACACACACACACACACACACACACACACACACACACACACACACACACACACACAGGGATCATTATGTTTTCCACAAACATTTCAGTGATTGTATGATTTCACAATCATATTTTCAGTTTCAGCAGTCAGAGTGTACCAGTAGAAATTTTATTCCCATAAATAAATGAAGCGGATGAGCTGCTAGTTCTGAATCAGGACCTTCGGGATTTGGAGAAAATGCCTTTTTGGGGAAAAAAAGACAACAAAACTCAGCAGGTTACCTCAACGTGTCATTATACTGTGATATTTTCTGCTGCTTTGAACGTGTGTACTAAGCATCTCTTTGAGGATGCATTAAGTTCTGTTTGATTTCATTTTCAGGTTGTAAAATTAATTCGAATCTCAAAACTGTTTCCAACTCGTCAGCCAACAAACTTCAGCTGGATCATTTTATCATTTAACTTTTAGGTTTAAGTACTGTATTCAGAAAATCCCAACTCTTAGGTCAGTTTCCTCTTCGACTGATACAAAGTGTAGATTTAAAAGTTATGAAAAGAGATGCATTATTGCAGGTCCTTTAAGAATAAATCTAACTTTAAGCTCTGAATAGAATTCTACATGAATCATATTCATTTTTTTAAAGATCATTAAAGTTTTGCATACCTGTTCTGTGTAACTTTATTTCAGGTTTCCAGATGGTATCCAGCAGTTTGCGCCTCTCTTCCCCGGTCCAGACAATGATGCCTTCAGTCTCCTGCTTCAGTAGAAGATGCTCTCCTTCCTGACTGATGCAGAGTTCATCCAGTTCCTCTTTAATCTGTGGATGCTCTGGATCCTCCTGGTCCAGACTGGAGTTCCACTCCTGGTTACAGACCTGCTGATCATCGAGACCCTCTTCTTCCTTACACTTCATAGTGCTGTGGGAGGTCTTGAGGAAGGAACAAAAAAGGTTACTAATGTGATGACAGGAAAACACACATCTAAGCAAAAACAGTTTAAAAAAAATTAAAGGAACACTTTTTAATCAGAGTTCAGCATCAAGTCAATTAAACTACTGGGATATTGATGTGATCAGGTAAGTAGCAGAGAGGGTTGTTAATCAGTTTCAGCTGCTTTTGTCTTCAACAATGAGAAAACCCCCAAACTGTAATGGTTTTACAGGTGAAGGCCATTTACTTTTTCCCTCCTCATATTTTCTGACTTTTTTTTTTAACTAGTTCTGCATTTGGCTACGGTCAGTGTCACTGCTGGTAGCATGAGGCCATACCTGGACCCTACAGAGGCTGCACAGGTAGTCGAATTCCTCCATGATGGCACATCAATACGTGCCATTGCCAGAAGGTTTGCTGTGTCTCTCAGCACAGTCTCAGAGCATGGAGGAGACTCCAGGAGACAGGCAGTTACTGTAGGAGAGCTGGACAGGGCTGTAGAAGGTCCTTAACCCATCAGCAGGACCGGGATCTGCTCCTTTGTGCAGGAGGAACAGGATGAGCACTGCAGAGCTACAAAATGACCTCCAGCAGCCACTGGTGTGAATGTCTCTCAGAAAGAGACTTTATGAGGGCTCGATGTCCTCTGGTGGGCGCTGTGGTCACTGCCCGACACCGTGGAGCCCGACTGGCATTTGCCATAGAATACCAGAACTGGCAGGTCCACCACTGGCACTCTGATTTTCCACAGATGAGAGCAGGTTCACCCTAAGCACACGTGACCGATGTGAAAAGGTCTGGAGATGCTGTGGAGAACATTATGCTGCCTGTAACATCATTCAGTGGGTCAGTGATGGTCTGGGAATGTACATCCAAGGAGGGACACACAGACCTCTGCAGGCTAGGGAACGACACCCTGACTCCCATTAGGTATCAGGATGAAATCCTTGGACCTGTCAGACCCTGCACTGGTGCATTGGGTCCTGGGTTCCTCCTGGTGCACATCAAGGCCCGGCCTCAAGTGGTGAGAGTATGCTGGCAGTTTCTGGAGGATGAAGGAACTGATATCCCTAACTTGTTTCCTAACCTAAATCCAGTAGAACACCTCTGGGATACTATGTTTCAGTTCATCTGATGCTGCCAGTTTGCTCAGACTGTCCAGGAGCTCATGTGAGTGAAATTTAAAGTGCATAATTGTGACAACTGTTTCAGGAGCACCTAGTTGAGTGACTCTCGAGTTCTGACACTCTTATTAACAAAGCTCAGAATGAAAACAGAATCAGAGAAAAACCAAAGGAGGCTCTGGTGGTGCCATCTGAGTGTGTACTGCAACTTCATTTATTTTTACACTTATTTAAAAACTAAACAATTTCCATGAATCTAAATATAATTCAAAGAGTCATGGGACACAGAGTCACCTGGATGGGAGTTAGGCATTATCTCAGGAATATTACAGCAATTTCAATGTACTGTAGTGGACCCAGAAGAGGAATCTTTGAAGCATGTCACATAAACTATGAAGGATTATTTATGATCAGAACTGTCATTTATTTTCACAAGAATACTACAGACATATGAAATTATGCTTCGCAGATTTGTTGTGACTGAAGGAAGTGGTGCATTTTGCGCAAAGCTATTCTTTATTCTCACAAGAATAAAAGACCATGTCTGCAGAAAAAAATGCTAATATCTCGTACCCCTGTTTCACTCTTTCACTCACACACACACACACACACACACACACACACACACACACACACACACACACACACAATAACTTTATCTTAAAATGCACAGTATAATAAATCAAACTGAGGGGTCTTTCTTTTTGTTTTTAACTGGACCAGAACAATCAGCAGAAAAGAGGTCCACTACCATAAACCCGAGGGTAGAAGCACAAGAACATTTCGCGGCGGACACTTTTCACAGCTGCAATCCTAAAACGGAGCTCTGATTGCTGTTAGTTCACTGAGACCGTCACAGTTTTACAAACCTGTTCTGTGCGACTTTATCTCGGGTCTGATATCCAGCAGCCTGCGCTCACGGTTGGTCTCCTCCTCATACCGGACGATCGTTTCTTCTTCGGCAGCAGCAGTTACTCTCTCCTTGAAACTCCAGTTGTTGCTTCATCAACTAAAATATTTCTGTTATATCAAAAGTTTCCAGCTGAATGCAGATTGCACATAAAGCTAACTTCCGTCTTGAATAAGCGTAAGAGTCTCGTCGTTGCCGTTCTTCTTCGGCTTCTTTTGGATTTCCAGCACACTCGATGAGTCAAAGGCGTATTGCTGCCTTCCTCAGGTAGCTTGTAAAATTTCAACGAGAATCAAGCCCTTAAAGTTTACACTTTACTCCCAAAAGTATTCACTCACCATCCCGATAACTGAATTCAGGTGCTCCAATCACTCCCACGGCCACAGATGTGTAAACCAAGCACCTAGGCATGCAGACTGCTTCCACAAAGATTAGTGAAAGAATGGGTCGCTCTCAGGGGCTCAGAGAAATTTCCTCATTACTAAATATTCCACAGTCAGCTGTTAGTGGGATTATAACAAAGTGGAAGCGATTGGAAACGACAGCAACTCAGCCCCATACTGGTAGGCCACATAAAATCAGAGTGGGGTCAACAGAAGCTGAGGATAATAGCACACAGAGGTCAAACTTTCACCAGCTTTCTGCAGATTCAGTTGCTACAGACCTCCAAACTTCATGTGGCCTTCAGATTAGCTCAAGAATAGTGCATAGAGAGCTTCATGGATGGGTTTCCATGGCCGAGCAGCTGCATCCAAGCCTTACATCACCAAGCACAATGTAAAGCATCGGATGCAGTGGTGTAAAGCACGCCGACACTGGACTCTAGAGCAACGGAGACGTGTTCTCTGGAGGGATGAATCACACTTCTCCATCTGCCAATCTGATTGACGAGTCTGGGTTTGGTGGTTCCCAGGGGAACGGTACTTGTCTGACTGCATTGTGCCAAATGCATAAAAAAAAAAAAAAAAAAATATATATATATATATATATATATATATATATACATATATATATACACACACACACACACACACACATGGGGGAGAGAGAGAGAGAGAGATTGTGTGTATGAGGCGAACCTCATCCTCTAAGAACACCAGAGTCTCTGGCTCAAACTGGAACAGTAGAGCATGAGGCAGAGGGGTCAGAGACAGACTGAAATTATAGCTCTTACAGTGGCAACTTTATCAATAAAAAGGTAAAAACTTATTGCACATATCAGAGGATGTTTCAGAACAGGCAGACTGTGAAGCATTCAGGACGATAGTTGATAGTTTTAAATAACAGGTGTTGGTTCTGACAGATGCAATGATGTTTGAGGGGTATTCTCTTTTAGCCTCTTTAACAGTGTTTTGGTAATGACACCAACAGTCTGATGATTTGTAGTATAAAGTACAGTATAGCATAAATTAAATATGGATCATTTGGAACGGTGAATCATGCAAATTTACTTTAGTAGAGTTCAAGAATAAAAATATGGAGCTGAAGATGAGCCTGTTTCCCTTTAATCAAAGTACCACTGATTAAATATTCAACCATAAAATGTCACTTTTGAAAACTGACTGAAATGCAGGATTCTAAAACAGGCAAGAGTAACAAAAAACCTAGACAGTCAGCTATCAAAATTAAAGGAAGTCAAAGACTAAACACAGAGTGGAAGGCTAGGAAGTATACTTAATTCAGCTGAAGGATTCAAATAAACAGGAAACAAAATTCAGCCAAGCAATTGTGATTTAAAAAAAAAAAAAAAAAAAAAAGAAACATGAAACTTTGAATTATTGCAGAGGAAAGATATTTAATACCAGACAGCAGGTCAGACAGTTTCCCAATTATCAGGCTGAATATGAAAAATTGCTTATTTGAAGACCAAAAGCAATGACAAAGCATTTAAACATATTAAGTTATTTACTATTACACCTTCATGCAGTTTAACTGTAAACCTGCAGCCACACTACATGAATATTTTATGTGTATCACTGAGTAAAGCCCTGCAGCTAGGACAGGTAAACAGGAGCTATGATACAGACTGAGGCATGTCTACTCAGTCAAAACATCAGTTTCAAAATTTAAATAAAACATCACACACACACACACACACACACACACACAAAAATTGTAAAATGAGGCAGAATGCTCTTTTGTTGCTTTTAAATTTTAGATATTACACCTCAAAGTGAAATTTTGTCACTAGAGGTTTTAATGAAATTTTTATTTAAACTTTAAAGGATGAAAAACACACTCAGAAGCATCAAAACTAAATGACTCAACGGTGCAGGCGCACACTGAAGTTTAACTTTCAAGAAAATTAACATCAACACATGAAGTAACCTAAAATTCATAATGATACAATATTTTTGGTCTAATTTGTGTCACTTTCCAGCATTTTGTAAGCGAGCAGACATGAGAGCGCTCCTTCCCAAAAAAAGACTGAAAGGGTGTGCGCTCCACCTGGCTGCATGTGGCTGATGTGATTGAGGGATCTAGGAGCGTGCACCCATGAAAATTAAAAGGAAAAAAAAAAATTCACCTAACATTTGAGGTCTAGTCTACTAAATTTTTCCTAAACAAACTTATCAACACAGACCAATTTGAAAATCAAATCTTTGAGCTCTTAGTGAAACAATAACTGACTTTGAAAAACACAATCTACACAAAGTACAAAATTCTCAGTATGCCTGCATCCTCTTCATGCTGCCATTGCCAGTGTCAGTAGTTTGTCAGTTGCTGTTGCCATTTTTCCCTGTATGTATGCGTGTATGTTATACCCCACTCTGCATTTAATCATTGCCTTAAAATATAAAGCACCTTGAGGGGACTTGTGATTTGTAACTATAAAATAGCTGAATGTGTTCTTGATCTTTGAATCATAGTGTAACTGCGAGCCAACATTCAAATACTGCATTTTTTTTCTCAGGATCTCTCTCCTTCATTCTTGTTTGGTGGACCACAGTCACAAATGAGTACTGCAATCCCAGCGGAAGTGCAGCAGGCCGAAATTTCATCTGCCAATCAGGTGCCATGTTGCAAATCATACCGCATATCAATGCCACACTACCGTAAGCGTGTGTATTAAGGTACCAGACTGGAGACAAGATCCACACCTCTTGCCACCAAGTCAGTTGCAATGAAATACAGAAAGGAGGCATAAAAATAAAAGACAGACAACTCTCATGCCTGACAGAGGAATCAAATCTTTGCTATAAAAAGCAACAAGTGACAATTTTCTTTTGCTTGGTTTTCTATAAAAGCTTTTTAGTGAATAAAGTTAAAGGACATCAATCTACAATTAATACTTGTGAGTCACCTCTACAGTCTAAAACAGTGAAAATATAATTTCAAATATAAAATCAGGCTTTTTCTACAATCATAAGACTAAGCCAATAAATGGAATAAAGAATATAGTGTTTGTATCTGCTTGAGAGAGAAAACATACCATATTGTCCTGTGAATTCATCTCTTCCCTCAGGTGTTGCACTGCTTTGGCTTCTCACCAGTGTGGACTGTACTGTCACAGTGCTACAAGTCTCCCAAGTTTTGCAAGTATGAAACTTTTAACCAGTATGAATTCTCATGTGTCTTTTTAACTGTGTTGTCTGTTTGAAAGTTTTCCCACAGGTGCTAGAAGATAACGGCTTCTCACCTGTGTGAATTTTCGTGTGAGTTTTCAAGTGTATCATCTGACTGAATCTTTTCTCACACATGCCGCAAACATATGGCCTCTCACCTGTGTGAATTCTTGTGTGTTTTCTGAATCCTGATAAGTCCCTGAATCTTTTCCCACAGATGCTACAAGAATATGGCTTCTCACCTGTGTGAATCCTCATGTGAGTTTTGAATGATTTTAAATCCCTAAATCTTTTCCCACATGTAGTGCAAGGATATGGTTTCTCACCTGTGTGAATTCTCATGTGAACTTTAAATGCAGATGAGAAACTAAATCTTTTACCACAGGTAGTGCAATAATAAGGCTTCTCACCTGTGTGAACTCTTAGATGTTCGTTCAGTCCAGATTTAAACTGAAAAGTTTTTCCACAAGTTTCACATTTTAAACACTTTTTACTTGTGTTAGTTTTACACTGAGACTCTGACCCGGGAGAGTCGTCTACTCTGTTAGCACATTGCCTCTTGATTGGCTTTGCTCTTCTAGATGATCCCAAGTCCACTTGCTTGCTTTCTCCCTGATCTCGGCTTGCTGATTCAGGAGAGTTGTGAGAAAGGAACTGGTCACTATTTGGTTCTGGTTTACATTCTTCATAAGCAGGAGTCACCATAAAGGTATCAGTCTCCAGCTTCAGTAGAAGATGCTCTCCCTCCTGACTGGTGCAGAGTTCCTCCTGTTCCTCTTTAATCTGTGGAGGCTCTGGGTCCTCCTGGCCAAGACTGCAGTTCCTCTCCTGGTTGCAGACCTGCTGGTCATCCAGACCCTCTTCTTCATTAAAATCTTTTTGTTGTGGGAAGTCTGAAGGGACAAATATGAGAAAAAACATCTGAAAAAACAGATTCTAATGTCAACCATTACATAACTACTGTGAGCCTGTTGCTCACACATACCTGTGAAATTTAAAGTGAATAAATGTGACAAAGAATTTTGACACTGATGCAAATGACGGAGTTCTGACACTGAGCTTAACCTGAACTTAGGCAAAGTTCATCTTAATATTTGGATGCTTGTTATTCTACATATATATAAACTTTAAAGATATTGGTTGTAGATATCTAGACTTGGTACAGTTGTAGTCATGGCCATAAAGAAACTGCATCCTCCTCCATCCTCTGCAAATTTTTTTGTAGGACATAAAAAAATGATTTGGTCCTCAGCAGGTCTTAAATGAGGTAGATATCTCAGTTGGTAAAATTGTTTTGAATCAGACTTAAATGGAATTTAATCTGTTCCCATATTTTTCAACCTGAACTGATATTTTTTTTTTTTTTTGGGGGGGGGGGGGGGGGGGGGGGGTAACAGGAGGACAGAGGGGGGGAAGGAGCAGCAGCCTGAGTCTAACCACAAACACAAGGTAACAAAGCAGTGCTGGACAATAGGCAGTCTCAAGGTGCAATACCACATCATCTGTCAGATATTTTGTATCTTCTTTGCCTTTGTTGTATCTTTGTTTATTATTTATCTATTTATTCATTTGCTTGTATATTTCTGACTATATTTCTGCTTGTGTGCCTGTAACATAAAAGTGCTACTGGAACTTTAATTTTCCTGACGGAACCCTCCCAAAGGGTTTAATAAAGTTTAATCTAATCTAATCTAATCTAGATGAAGGTTGGGTTTCAGGTGCGACACGCTTGTATACAGTAATGTAAAAAAGATTATGCAATCATATATTTCAATAGCTTGTAAAATCTCCTTTAGCAGCAGTAAGGTGAGGTAATCATTCTATATATTCAATCAGTCTCACATTGTGGAAAAAATCTGGGTCACTCTTCACCGAGTCCTGCAACAACATTTCAGTCAGGCTGAGGTCTAGACTTATGCTGCGTTTCCATTAGTATCTACTCAGCGTGGGTCGACTCAACTCAGCATGACTCGCCAAGGTCTTGTTTTGTTTCCACTGCAATTGAGTACCACCTCAATGTGGGAGGAGTCAATATAGCAACACGGACAGTATGATGTAATTTGTATGCGACTCAAAACACAACAACAACAATGGATAAGATAGAGGCAAGATAACATAGCTAAGGCAAGTTTACTATCGTCATCATGCGTAAGTCCCCAGTACAAAGTTTTAATGGATGAAGGTTATCATTGTTATGTATTAATCCTATACTGCCAAACATGTCATAATCGGCTGTCATAGTCACTCTAGGCATTCAACTGAGCCTCCCCATGCTTTGTGTGCCTCCAGCTTCTTGCTGTGGGGTTTTAAAAATGGCGCGGTTGATTATGGTGAAGGAGTCGCTCTCATGACTCAACTAGTTACGACACTCCCTGACCAACCAGTGGCATGCTGTTCTTCCACGTCACATTTTCGGGTCGGCTCGGATCGCTTTGAACCCCGGCTGAGTGGGTACCAATGAAAATGCGGTATTTGACTAGACCATTGCAACACTTTGATTCTTTTGTTTTTCAGCCATTTTGTTGTAGATTTGCTGCTGTGCTTGGGAGCACTTTCCTGTTGCATGATTCAATCTCACCCAAGTTTTACCTGTAGGACAGACGGCCTTACACTTGACTCTAGAATACTTTGGTATACAGGAGTTCATGGTAGACATAATGACTGCAAGGCTCCCAGGTCCTGTGGCTGCAAAACAACACTCCACCACCGTGCTGTACGAGATGTTTGTGTTGACCAGGGTAATAATAGTTTTGGATTTTACATTATCGTTTAGTTTTAGTTAGTTTTTACTTTTTTCTTTAATTCAGTTAGTTTTAATTAGTTTTCAGAGCAGTTTTGCTCATTTTTATTAGTTTTTATTTTTGGTTTATTGCTCAGTTTTAGTTTAGTTTCATTAGTTTTTCATACTTTGTCAGGTGCAAGATTCAAGGTACAAGAGTAACTCGTCAGTGCAGCAGATTAACAACAGCTTCTGTTTTGGAGCTAGCTTGGTTAGATGCTCGATATGTGGCCGACCTCATGTCGCACTTCTGCTTGTGTAGCTGGATTGTGTGTGTTCATTACCTTATGGTCGTGTGCTGGTGTTTTATATGCGGTGCCGGCTGGGACTTCTTTTGGTCCTCGCTCTTTGTGCTCATTTTTTTGGCTGCAAACATATTTGTCCCTGTTTTTTCACTTTCTTCATTCCCTCGATTCTTTATATTGATTGTTCCTGATTGTTATTCTCTCACTGATAAAGTGGCCGGAAACGCACAAGGACGGAACAGGTTCATCACAACGTTGCAGCTGCATTGACCCGACGGGTAGTCACATTTCTCGTTAACTCTAATAACCCCAGTGCTGACATGCTGTGTTTGGTTTTCACCAGACATCTCCACTTTGGTTTAATTTGTCCAAAGGACAGTGCTCCAGAAGACTTGTAGTTTGCAAACCTAAGCTGTGCTGCCATGTTCTTTTTAGAAAGACGAGCCTTTCTCCTGGCAACCCTTCCAAACAGGCCATCCTTGCTCTATCTTTTTCTAATTGTACTGTCATGAGCTTTTTTGACATGCTAACTGAGGCCGTTAGAATCTGAGATGCAGCCTTGCAGTTTCTCTGACCACTTTGACCTTGGAGTGAATTTGCTGGGATGTCCACTCCTGGGAAGATTGGCAACTGTTTTGAAAGTTTTCCATTTGCGAATAATATACCACCATAGAAAGATGGAATTCAAATTATTTCAAAATAATTATATAACCCTTCTAAGGTGGATACACAGCAACAGTTGCTTCTTTATGATATCTATCCTTGGCATTGATCACACTAGAAGATTAATTAAGAGGTGCAAGTAGCAACCAGGAGCTGAGCTGTTCAAAATACTGCAGTTGGAATTCCCTGGCAGTGTAACTTTCATCCTACCAATATATTTGACATATATGAACTATTGGCTCGGGTCATTTTGCCCCCAACACAAAAAAAATTGTATAAACACACAACTAGCCAGGCCAGAGATATAATCTCTACAGCATGCTGTCGGTCTAAACCATAACCTCTCAGGACATCTCATCTAGGAGGCATCATTTGTACCACCTCAGCAGGCTCATTTTAAGAGGAGTAGTGGTTCTACTCAGAGCCCCTCTCAAATAGCAGAGCCAAATGGCATTGTAGATGGTCTCACAAACTCACACTGGTGTTCTAGGGTTAAAAGGACAGCTCACATTAATTAACATAACCATTTAAGTTCAGCATGCAAATATGCCAAATTTAACTATACAGGCTCGTTTTCATCTGCATCGATGGTGTACAGCTGTCTGTGGTGCATTTTTAGGTTTGCGGTGTTTCTCCACGACTGTTACACAACATGAATCACAAAAGTCCTTTTTCTTGATGCTGACCTCAAAGGCAAAATGCCACCATACCGCTGATTTTCGTTAAGACTGAATCGTCAGGTGATTCTTGTGGTTTGGTGAAAATGATTTTCTGCACTAAAATTCAAGTTATGTTTTCCTTCAGTTCCACATGTATAATGTTGTTAGGTGTATATGCATTCATCTTGAGTCACGTATAGGCTAATCACAGTTTTGGCAGTTTGTTAATCTCAGAGCAACTGTGATTTGAAAGTGAATAATCACTCAGCTCTAATGGGAATAATTTTATTTACCACAAAAAAAACACCTGTAACTGTTAACAGTTTAGAAAACAGATGTATTAGTGCTAGCTGTTGCAGTTAAATTCTTCTTGTGCTTCTACTTTTAAAATTTACTCTGAGCCTCTTTATTCTTCTTTTTGTATTAAGATCTCGACATAGAGTTCTACATACCTGAACTGTGTAGCAAATTTGTTTCAGGTTTCCAGATGGTATCCAGCAGTCTGAGCCGCTCTTCCCCGGTCCAGAAGATGATGCCTTCCTGTTTCACTACAAGCTGCTCTCCCTGCTGACTGATGCAGAGGTCCTCCTGCTCCTCTTTAATCTGTGGAGGATCTGAGTCCTGCTGGTCCAGACTGGAGCTCCTCTCCTGGTTACAGACCTGCTGGCCATCCAGACCCTCCTCTTCCTTACAATTCATGTTGCTGTGGGAGGTCTTGATGAAGAAAAGGACACAAGGAAAAGGTTACTAATGCAATGACAGGAAAACACACATCTGAGCAATTATATTCCAGCAGGGCTCTACACTCTGAGCATGTCGATCACATATGTGAATGAAATTTAAAGTGTACAAATGTGATAAACGTTTCAGGAGCAGCTGTGTGAGCGCGCAGGGTTATTAATAACCTTAACAATTTCAATGGAACTTGAATTTAATTCAAACCAAAAACTAACATATTAAAAAAAAAAGAAAAAAAAAAAAAAGGTCGGGGGCACAGAGTTAGGCCCTGATGAGGGACATTTTTGACATTAAATGACACCTCAAAGGTAAATGGCCGGTCCCTGCCAACATACGAGATTCACTGGTGTTAGATTAACTCGTGACGACAAACTGGGAAATAAACACTGTGAACCCTTCACAGTTTTAAGCACAACAATCTACCATTCTCATTCAAGTTTAACTGGTGACATTCACATGAGCAATGTTGCCACGAAAATGGCAATTGACAAATACAGGTGACTACACCAGTGCCTGTCACACACGTGCATTTGGCTTCATGACCACATTTTAGTTCAAATTTGAGTGGCTGCACTTACACCTGTAACACTATTGGAGCCAAATAAGAGTTTAACTAAGTTTAAACTGACAAATTTAGTAAAATCTAAAAAACATGTTCAAATATGCAATACATGCACAATTTTAATTCTGAAAATTAAAACCACTCATTAAGCAGTGACAACAATAATCATTTAAGTATATTTAATAACATGCAATACATTTATAGTCTCCATCTTTGCAGGGAAAACATTTTCTCTGAAAGGTACCACTCGGGCAGCACGCACCTTCAGTGGAATGACTCACTTCTCTCTTCTACACACCTATCCACTTCTCTAAAACAACCTACCTACTCCACTGTAGCACAAACAAATACAGTTGTGATCAGAGATTTACATAAACTCATGTTGGGCATGAATGTTGGGATAATTTGGGGCTTTTAATGATTTCTTTGATCTGTTCTTTTCCCAGGGTGGAGTAATTATACAGCATGCATGACTTTAAAAACAAGAGCTGGATGCACAAGTTTGAAATTATTTAGGATTTCCTCTAATCCACACAAGGTCAAAAGTATACATACAGGCTCAAATATAAACGTATACTCACTTAAATCTTTTAATAAGTGGTTCTGAAGGTTCTACAATGTCTCTTAACCTGACAAAGCAGAGGGCTATTACCTTATCATTAGTGACCATGATTGACTACAACTGGTAGTTTCTCTTTGCCAGCACTCATTGGATTGAACAATACACAGTGAAACGCAGAAATCTGCTCTGAAGGACACAAAAAATATTAGAAGACAAACTCTGTGAGCTCTCACTTACAAAGAGGAGCCAACGTCTGGGAAATTTCACTATGAGCTGATGCCAACAGAGGCTGGATTTAGGAACTGGGGGGGCTTCCCCTGACACCCATTATGTTTCAGTGTTAAGTCTGTTTCGTCCTTTTAACTCTGGAATGCTTTTCATCATTAAAATTTTTTAAATGCTTTCAGTTTCAAGTCCAAAAAGGTACACACCTTAATATGTGAGGTAATTATATGGCAGGTATATTTAGATATCATGCAGTATTGAAGTTACTTCAAATGCTATAACGTAGTTTAAGATCAGAATCAGAATCAAACTTTATTGGCCAAGGTATGCTATGCATACAAGGAATGTGATTTTGGTTACAGGAGCTCACAGTGCACATTATCAAACTTTCACATAAGATAAGATAAATAAGAAATAAAAATAAATAAACTATAACCTGCAATTACTACCTCACTCACTCAGGTGCACACACACGCGCACACAAGGTCATACCTATAAACCTTATATTGTGGGAAGTAGGGGTCTAAAGTTGCACTCAGCATTTTAACTTTAGACTTTAGATAAGTTCAGTAAGAACTATAAGATATTAGGGCTGCATAACGATTATTTTAGTAATCGAGTATTCTATCGATTATTCCATCGATTAATCGGATAAGAAATACTTTTTTTATTAACAGTTTATCTGCATATTTTAACTTCCGTACTGCAGTTTTTCGCCGTGTGAACAAACAGCGGTGGATGGAGCAGCTACAAAGTTCTCTTTTCTCCGCCTTAACACTTGCTGATCAGGTGCTTGATGAAGGACCTCCAGCTGTTTCCCAGTAAAGATTTTAATGGTGGTTACTAAAAGAAAAAGCTGCTGTTTTGGACGCTGGAAAAACATTTCGTTTTGCACTACTTGAGCTCACCGGCTCTTTGCGCTTGCGCAGTTAAAACCGCTGCCTGCTATGAGTGTTTTGAAAAACTAGTGGCTGTGGGAGCCATGGCGCATGTGTGAGTAATGTTGTAATGCTTTGTATTCACAAGCATTCTCAAAAATACGTTTCTACTGCAGGTCTATATTTAGTCACTAATAAGGGATTAAAAAAAAATAAATTTTGACGGAGCCTCCCGGTCCTGGGGGGCGGGCCTTCCGGTACCAAACCATCGCTAGTGCTAATGGCCCGCGCTCTAGCAAACCAGTTCTGGTAGCTACAGCTGAAGTAAAGACAAAAATAACAGCTGAAATTGTCAGCGAGCACAACACACACAGACACACAGAGAGCAGTGGAGGCGTGGAAATGCATGTCAGCGATAGTCGCCACCCGTCCGGTAAAGTACGGAACCCCGCATGTTACGGAGCCGTATTCCACGGAGTCCCGTAACATACGGGGTTCTGTATTTTACGAGACAGGTGGCAACTCTAGCGATGATCCACTCTGTGTTAAAGGAAATCATCGCAGCGACGGAGAGCTTTTTAGAATCTGTGTATGTGTGTGCGCGTGATTCACACTCCAGTCCAGTAGGTGGCGGTAATGCAGTTCTATGTTGGTTTGCCAGCCACCAATAAACCCACAAAAAGACGACGGAGCACTAATGCTGCTAATGCTAGTGAGGAGCGCCGCTTACACCGAGACAGCTGAGCGCTGCAGAGTTTAAACGAAGCATCGACACAGTAAACGTATGTTGATAATTTTTTAGAATCGATTTAATCGAGTTAATCGATGAATCGTTGCAGCCCTATAAGATATACTTCAAAATACTCCAGTACTATTTTTATCATCTAATAAAAACAATCTACATGACTGAATAAGGTAATATGTAAGTAGATGAGAGATTATATACATTACATATACATACACATGAGCCATTATTTACTTCTATTTTTGATAATTAGCAAATACAGGGAATATTTCTGAACATTTTTGCACAGTCTCATGCACAGGAATACTATGAATTAAACATTTTTCCCACCCTAAAACACTGAGAATTACTGTTTGTCTACTTTTTAAAAACACAACAAATATTTCCAGTGTAGTTCCAGCAAGAGAGCAGCGTAAATAGAAACTGGGTAAAGCAGCTTCCAACAACATCTCAAGATAAGAGCTGGTTTAAGAAGCCTTCTCACTCTAAACTTTTAACCCTTCTTGATCTACCTACTCACTTCACCTCTAAAATATACCTGCTACAGCAGGGGTGGCCAACTCCAGGCGTCAAGAGCCCCTGTCCTGCAGATTTTAGATGTGTCTCTGCTTCAACACACCTGAGTCAAATATAGAAGTCATCAGCAGGACTCTGGAGAACTTGACTGCATACTGAGGAGGTAACTCAGCCATTTGATTCAGGTGTGTTGGATCACGGACCCATCTAAAGCCTGCAGGACACTGGACCTCGAGGCCTGGATTTGAGGATCCCTGCCCTACAGTGTCTCAAAGACTCGTTCTTTAATCCCCAAAGCACAAAAAAGATAAGCTACTTCTTGATAATTGGAAACCAACTGATAATTTAAAATAATGATAAAATTACTGCACGCAGCATTACAAAGACACGTAAACACTTGATGAAACTCAGCCCGACTATCACCGACAGACATAACCAACAACATAAGGCTTTTCTTAGACGTCATAGATTATCCAGAATTAATAGAGGATATCCTTTTATCAATTTCCTGTCCTACCAAGAGGAGATGCTATTTTTATGCAAGTTTACATGGTGCAGTGAGATATTAAGTATCTGCTCCCACAGGTGAAGATGCATCACGCCATCTATACCGACTGTGACTGCACCTTTAATCAGCAGCAAAGCATCCAACTAAATGATCAGAAATCGCTCTCAGCAGGTCTGTCACCTCTGTCCTGTCTCTCCTTTGGAAACAGAACTTTTGAAAGCAATAACTGGAAAAGGTCCTACTAGGTTACATTTAAAATTATGCACAACTGTTTCCCTGTAAAGATGCATTGTGTAAAAATCATAATGAAACAAGAATCTTCTGGTAACACCTTTATTATGAACTTTAATTAATAAAAAAGGTATTACTATGTCTTTGCGGGAAAGATTTATGCCATTTGGCACAGAAACAATGTTCTTAAGGACAAGGTTTTATGCTTATTTCAATCTAAAAAAGTCTTTTTTTTATCTAGAGCGTTACATATTTCGTTCTTGTTCACGGTTTTAAATGAGATGTCTGAATAATGTGACTTAGACTGGAATATTTGTAATTTTCGGTAAATTGGTTGTGTTTAGATAAAGTATGAAAGAAGTCTTCCTGGTGTTTATTTCCCGGTTTGCCGTCAGCGGGTCACGGTGACCGGCCTGCAGACGCGGGTGGACACGGGGGCGAAGGCTCCGGCTTTAAGCGTGTAAAGCCCACCTTTAGTAAAGTCACGTCCCCGTGTCTCACTGGATGTTCAATACTAAAAGTTTATGGTTTAAAAAAAAAGAGACGCGTTTGTGTTATATTTATAAAAAATATGCCACAGCTCCTCTTTGATTTCAGTCTGTTAGCCTACAAACGGAGCTCTGATCAGATCCCACACGAGCCGTTTCCCCGCGTTAGTTCACCGAGACCATCACAGTTTTTCATACCGATTCTGTGACTTTATCTCCGGTTTCCGGCTGAAATACAGCAGTCTGAGCTGACGGTTGGTCTTCTCCTCATACCGGACGATCGTTTCTTAACCTGAGCAGATTTGTTCGGCAGCAGCAGTTAATCTCTGCTCGATAAACTCTCACATAAGGAACTGGAAACAGAGGAATAAGAGTGGCGTCATTTCCGTTCTATCTGTTCTTCTTTTGGATTTCTGGCAGACTATACGCATGAAAGACGTTGTGCTGCCCTCGTCAGGTCATTCGTATAACTCCAAGGAGAATCGAGCCGGTTTATAAAGTCTGGTACTTTGCAGAAACCTGAAAACAGAATTCATAATTCCCCAAAGATCTCAGTAGGGTATTAACTTTACTCTAAACTTAAGAAAGTAAGTATATTTGTGTTTGTTTGATTAATTATTTGGCTGACTGCTGCAGAACAAACAAAACTAAGAAGTAGATGAAGCTCAAAAGAGGGAGGGGGTGAAAGAAAAGATTTCATGAGACAGCAGTTTTATGTGTTTATTCTAACATCAGTGATTACAATCACTGAAAGGCCAGAAATGGGATACAGGTATGCAGTACACCAAAACAAACAAAAAAAAATCACATCAATATAACATTAAAATAAATTCCTAAAATTCTCAAAGGGATATTAGGCTACTATATTACACTAATTAAAGTTAAAACTAACTATTGCAGTTGCACTACTTTATATACAGCCATATACAACATATACAACCATGATTAAAACATGAATATATAAATATATATATATTTATATATTCATTTATTTATATATATATAAATAAATAAATAAATAAATATATATATATATATATATATATATATATATATATATATATATATATATATATATATATATATATATATATATATATAACTCATTGTGCTGAAGGATACTACAAAGACATACACACACAAAAATGCTTCTTGGCAATGACTCTTATACAATTGGAAAGGCTGTTTATTTCCTCTTGAATGGAGCCACATTTATAAGGAACATGCAATTGTGGGTTGAGCAGCAGAGTTTAGTGTGTGGGTTGTGCCCATGAAAAACTTTTCAGATCAGAACAAATCCCCCTCTCTCTCTCTCTTAGTTCTGTTGTATAAACAGAGACCTGCTCATTCAGTCGACTGAGCTTTAACTTGGCACGGTCTGTGATGTCAAAAGCAAAGCATCGTTTATCATTCTGGGGATTCTGGGCTCACCTGATTAAATTTAAGGTGCAGCTGAATCATCAGTTTTGCTTAGGAAGGTTCCCAAATGAGTGAAGTGACCCAGAAGCTACATGGCCACCATAATAACAGCTGTTTGAATTCTTCAGATATTAAGGAAAGATGCTTCACTGTTTATGACTCACCTGGTTTAAGGACCAGAGGATACTGAACCTTTATGAGAGAAAAGGAAATACAGGTGCTGGTCATAAAATTAGAATATCATGAAAAAGTTGATGTATTTCAGTAATTCCATTCAAAAAGTTACATATATATTTAAAATGTTTGCTTTTTAAAATTTTGATGATTATAACTGACAACTAATAAAAACCCCAAATTCAGTATCTCAGAAAATTTGAATATTGTGAAAAGGTTCAATAATGAAGACACCTGGGGCCACTCTCTAATCAGCTAATTAACTCAAAGGCCTTTAAATGGTCTCTCAGTCTAGTTCTGTAGGCTACACAATCATGGGGAAGACTGCTGACTTGACAGTTGTCCAAAAGACGACCTTTGACACTTTGCACAAGGAGGGCAAGACACCAAAGGTCATTGCTAAAGAGGCTGGCTGTTCACAGAGCTCTGTGTCCAAGCACATTAATAGAGAGGCGAAGGGAAGGAAAAGATGTGGTAGAAAAAATTGTCCAACAACAGGGATAACTGCACCCTGGAGAGGATTGTGGAACCAAAGCCATTCAAAAATGTGGGGAGATTCACAAAGAGTGGACTGCAGCTGGAGTCAGAGCTTCAAGAACCACCACACACAGACGTATGCAGACATGGTTTCAGCTGTCACAGTCCTCGTGTCGAGCCACTCCTGAACAAGAGACGGCGTCAGAAGCGTCTCGCCTGGGCTAAAGACAAAAAGGACTGGACTGCTGCTGAGTGCTCCAAAGTTATGTTCTCTGATCAAAGTCAATGTTGCATTTCCTTTGGAAATCAAGGTCCCAGAGTCTGAAGGGAGAGAGGAGAGGCACAGAGTCCACGCTGGCTGAGGTCCAGTGTAAAGTTTCCACAGTCAGTGATGGTTTGGGGTGCCATGTCATCTGCTGGTTTTGGTCCACTGTGTTTTCTGAGGTCCAAGGTCAACGTGGCTGTCTACCAGGAAGTTTTAGAGCACTTCATGCTTCCTGCTGCTGACCAACTTTATGGAGATGCAGATTTCATTTTCCAACAGGACTTGGCACCTGCACACAGTGCCAAAGCTACCAGTACCTGCTTTAAGGACCATGGTATCCCTGTTCTTCATTGGCCAGCAAACTTGCCTGACCCTTAACCCCATAGAAAATCTATGGGCTATTGTGAAGAGGAAGATGTGATACACCAGACCCAACAATTCAGAAGAGCTGAAGGCCACTATCAGAGCAACCTGGGCTCTCATAACACCTGAGCAGTGCCACAGACTGATCGACTCCATGCCACGCCGCATTGCTGCAGGAATCCAGGTAAAAGGAGCAACAACTAAGTACTGAGTGCAGTACATGCTCATACTTTTCATGTTTATACTTTTCAGTTGGCCAACATTTCTAAAAATCCTTTTTTTGTATTGGTCTGAAGTGATATTCTAATTTTCTGAGATACTGAATTTGAGGTTTTCATTAGTTGTCAGTTATAATCATCAAAATTAAAAGAAACAAACATTTGAAATATATCAGTCTGTGTGTAATGAATGAATATAATATACAAATTTCACTTTTTTAATAGAATTACTGAAATAAATCAACTTTTTCATGATATTCAAATTTTATGACCAGCACCTGTAATGTCTCACATTCACAGCAACACATCAGCTGAAGCATAAATGCATAAATGTCACGTGATTTTGCGACATGAGTTAATAGGTTAATTTTGACCGATGGGTTAATTTATTTGTTGTGATTTTTTTTTCTTTATGTGTCTCCATTGAATATAATGGATTATTAGAGTGTGTGCTGTGGTTTTTCCTGAAGTCTGACTATACTACGCCGGCCACTTGGTTATGGCGTTCCATGTATGCCCTGCCTGCTAGCATCTTGCACCCTGCTGTTATGTGCTGGATTGTCTCAGGAGCATCTCTGCACAGCCTGTACCTGGCATCCTGCCTGGTGTGGTACACCCCAATCTCTACTGATCTTGTACTTAGAGCTTGCTCTTGTGCTGCCATGATTAGTGCCTCTGTGCTGTCTGTTAGTCCAGCCTTGTCCAGCCATTGGTAGGATTTCTCTATGTCAGCCACTTCTTTTATCCGCCAGTGGTACATGCCGTGCAGAGGCCTTTCCTTTGTAACAGTCGTAACTGTGATGTCTCTTTACGACAGTCTGGTCTTTTTGTGTTGATTATGTCACCAGTGTGCACCCACCGCTCCTCAGTAGAGAGCGCGGGAGATGTGTTTTTGCAGACGGACATTTTGGCTTGAGGCGGACCCTTTCCTTTCTTTATTTTTTGTACCGTCATAGGTTGTATGAACACTGCTCGTTTTCATGTGTGTTGATGTAGCAGCCGTTCAACCAGGCTTCATAAGGTTGTGAAGATTACGTTCATTAAAAGGGCAACACTGAAATTCCCAGTGCCAGTGTGGTTGTGCGTTTTTTTGGCTGCCGGATAGGCACGCCCGCCGCCTCCTCTTCACCACCGAACACAACCCAGACGTTACACCTTCCATGATGGTTCCTGTTCTTCCTCCTCAGGTTTCTGCTGCCTGAGGTACTCACTAAGCACATGATCCTTTGTGGCCATCTTCCTGAAGAAGATGAAGGAAGATGGCCACAAATAAATAAATATAATATAAAAAAGGTAGAATCTAAAACATGTGGACAAACTGAGCTTTAACCTCCTCTGTGGCGCAAAAAGTGGGTATGCAGTATATGCAATGCATAGGGGCGCCACAAAAGAGGTGGGCGCCAAAGCAATGCTGCGCCCCTGCCTCCTCTTCATCCCTGTTAGCAGGATGAAGGGCCTTCTTGTGCAAAGAGAGATTTAAATATCTGTGATGTCCCTCTGATGCTGCATTCAGGGACCAAGGAAAGATGGGAGAGAAGAGTTTTTAGTTTACAAATAGCCTAAAACACTCGAGTGAAGGAAATTTTTATGGGACGTGATGGTTCAAAAGTGATGGTTAATATGTAACCTTTCAATTCAACAAGTTAACTCCTCCTACATCCATGAATCTTCTCTGTGGGCTTCATATTCTCCTCCTGCCTGTCTGCTCTAACCTTAATATCTTTTGTCCAATATGTCCACTATCCATCCTCTGCACATGTCCAAACCATCTCAGCCTTGCCTCTCTAATGTTGTCTCCACCTCCTTGATGATCTGTATATTGGGACCAGTACAGGGAGTGTGCTGGCTTACTGATGCAATTTGGATATTTCATTTATCCTTTTGGTATATTTTGTAAACAGATTCTCACTCAGTGAAGCACTCTTTGCACAGAAATTCTCATCATTAATAAAACTAACCACAGGAGGCAGAAATTAAAAGACACATTTCTTAAACAACTGAAGTTGATCACAGTGGTTGCTAAACAAGTGATAAAAGACTTAAGACAGCAGGGTGCACAGCAAAGGCAAGGTGAAAGTTGATTTCAACAACATATTTCTGCCCTCTACTTTAGTGCAAAACTAACTGAACCTCGAGTCATATTAATATATCAATACAAGGGAATACAAAGGTTCTTTCAACTTAATTTCTAATTGTAATAAATCTACTTAGCTTGAACATCTGTTCTGTAGAATACAAAACGAGAAAAACAAGAATTCAAAAAAACAAAAAAACAACAGCTCTATTTGCTGGTGGTTTATTCATATAGCACCAAATCACAACAGTTTTCTCAAGGAAGTTTGTCAAGGTCAGAAAGGTGCACTGTGGATCTAAAGAAAGCATATGATAAGGTGCCTAGAGAGGAACTGTGGTACTGCATGAGGACGTCAGGAATGTAGCAAAGCATGTGAGGGTTGTGTGGGACATGTATGCAGACAGTAAGACAGTGGTGAAGTGTGGAGCAGGAGTGACAGATGGGTTCAAGGTGGGGGTGGGATTACATCAGTGATCAGTCCCTTCTTGTCTGAAGTGGTGATGGGCTGATAGATGAGGTCAGGCTGGAGGACTATGATGTTTGCAGATGACAATGTGATCTGTAGTGAGAGTAGGAAGTAGGTGGAAGAGAGCCTGGAGAGGTGGAGGTAAGCTCTGGAGAGAAGAGGAATGAAAGTCAAGACAAAATGCATGTGTGAGAATGAGAGGGAGACAACTAAAACAGTAAAGATGGAAGAAACAGAGGCAGTGAATTTGGATGAGTTTAAAAACAGCACTGTGAAAATGTATTTGCCTCCTTCCTGATATTTTTTTTTCACACTTCCATGTTCAGATCATCAAACAATTTATATTAGACTAAGGAGAAAAAGCTATCCAAACCTACCTGCCACTGTGTGAAAGAATATGTGAGATAACAGCAATAGTGAAAGAGAAAGATGGTAAGGAGACCTGCAGTGATGTTTACACATAGTGGCACTCACCAAAATACAAGATGCCAAACTGGAAGTGGCAGAGTTGAAGATGCTCAGATTTTCACTGGGAGTGACCAAGGCGGTCAAGATTAGAATGAGCACATCAGAGGAACAGCTCAGGGTGAGCATTTTGGAGACAAATTTAGAGAGGTAAGGCTGAGATGATTTGGACATGGTGCAAAGGAGGGAGTGTGGACAGATTAGACAAAGGATGCTGAATATAGAGCTGCCAATCAGGAGGAAAAGAAAAAGACCACAGATGTGGTTCATGGATGCAGGAACATCCAGGCAGTTGGTGTGACACAAGAGGATGCTAGAAAACGAGTGAGATGGAGACAGATGATCTACTGTGGTGACCCCCAAAAGGAGCAGCCAATAGAAGAAGAGCAAAGTATATAAGAAATAAGCACATAGTACTATGTGTATTATTTTTGCACAATTGTGTTTAGAGCCACAGGAAGCAACAATTCCTTGTTTCAGACATAATCGTACAGGACAAATAAAGATTATTTTGACCTGTGACTCATGCAAAGCTACTACAGTATAACAGGTTCCCTGTAATCGTTACCACTGTAAATTTGAGTTAAACTAAAAGTTTCATGTATCATATCATGTTGAAAGAAATATTAAATCACATTTCCATAAAAGTTTGCTTCTAATTGTTGAAGCTGATTACTTCAATTCATCCTTCTCATTAGAGTGCACAAACATTAAGACAATGGAGAATAAATGTATTTAATATCAGACAACAGGTCAGACAGTCTGATACTTAAAGTCTACATCAAATTACAAACAACCTGCAGGTACACTACCTGAGCATCATGTGACTCATCAGTTAAAGCCCTGCAGCTAGGAGAGATAAACAGGAACTACAACACTGACTGTAATATTCAGTTATGTTCCTTTCATGTTATAGAGATTATACCTAAAAAAAAAAAAAATTAATTAAAAAAATCATATAAGAAATTTTACACAAATCTTACTTAATCGTCATGAATCATCAGCACATTCTCAAGTTTAACTTTTGCGAAAATTAACATCATAACACATGAAGTTCCTCAAGTCCATAATGACATATTTCTTTAGCGGTGTCCAAATTCAGGGGCTGCATCCTTCAAAGGACCCTGTCTACGTAGGTCCTTCGAAGCCCTCAAAGGCTGCAAAGGCCAGAAGTGAGCGGCTGTGAAATTTGTACAGTCTAGCCTTCATATCTGTGTCACCTGCCCTCAGCTCAATGTAGCTCATATTGCCCAGCAACCATGACAATGCGAAGCGCAGCTGTGGAAAAGAAGCTGTTAAATGTCCAAACTTTTTTGGGGTTTATTTAATGCCACCTTTAATTCAAAATAAGCTGTTAAAACGATAACATTTAAACATCAAGGAAAACAGATGAGCGAATAATTAATTTGCAAATATATTCACAGCTCTCTAGTAAGACATTAAAGGTAAAATAAATCTAGTTATGAAGCTTAATTTTAATCTCAGGCAAACCAATTTGCTCAGGAACAAATGAAACACTGAACTAAATCAGACATCAGCCGTTAGAGATCATCTGAGTGAATTATATCTGTCAGCAGGGTTTGAAAAGGATGTGCCGGGAGTCAGGCCTTCTCTCCGGGTACTGCGACTCAATCGTCCAGTCAGCTGACAGCGAAGCGAGCTGGTAGAGCAGCAGCAATGGACAGCTCCAAAAACAATTTAATTGCAATTAAATGATATCTTGATAAAACAAGCTGATATTTGAGGTTTATACATCTACATTCTCACCTGAAAACATCTTAAAAGTTTCTGTGTCACAGTCATATTTCAAACTTTTGGCCGCTATCCTCTGCCATTGCTGCGTTTGAGTTTTGCTGTGCATTGAATCATGGGATAATGGTAGGCCACGACGTAATCAGCCTACAAATGTGGCCTTCAAAGGATGCAGAACCTGAATTTGGACACAGCTTATGTCTCATGTGTAGCACTTTCTTGCTTTTATCTTGTGCAGTAAAACATCTAAACAGACGAATAAAATCTTTGCTACAAGAAACAAGTGACAAAAATAAATTCATCCATCCTTGACTTTCTATAACAAAGTTTATTGAAAAAAGAACCTCCATCTACAACTGATGTTTGTCACCTCTATAGCCTACAACAGTGGTTCCCAAAGTATGGGCTGTGGCTCCACCAGTGGGCCGTGAAAGTACTGCTAGGGGGAGGGGTTGCAGTAATAACAGAAATTTAAATTGAAATTACTCACAAGTATGCATAGTTACATATTTATATAAATGTATTTATTTGTATAAAAAGTAAATTAAAATTAGTAATAGGAAGTGGTTAGTTTGTGATATTGCGCTCATTAAGTTGACCTAAATTTACTGCTCTTGTATTGAAGTTTGTGTCACAATGGCAAGTGGGTCACATATTGGCATTAGCACTTTACTTATGACTGGGTAGTATTAACAATTTATAGACAGCCTGTGTTGTTTATGTTTTTTTAATCAAATTTTCAAGGAAATCCATCACTTTCTCTTGTATTTTGATGAGAGTGAAGACAGGCTTCTAACAAGGAAATTTCACAGGTTGGTGCTATCGGATGACCATCGGTTTTTAAGTGGGCCACAGTGCTCTTGAATTTGGGAACCACTGGCCTACAACAATAAAATATACATTCAGTCAAATATAAAATCAAATAAAAAATTTTCCCTACATCACAAGACAATAAATTGAATAAATGATTGTTACAGTTCATTACTGATATGGAAATAAAATATATCACGTAGACCTGAATATGAGGTAATCTTTTTCCACAGGTGTTGGCGGTGATTTGGTTTGTCATCAGCGTGGGCTCTAACATCAACACGCTGCTACACTGACCACTCTCTCACGTTTTATAAGTATGAAAACTTTCAATCAGTATGACTATTCATGTGAGTTTTCATGTTTGTGAGATGACTGAATCTTTTGCCACAGATGCTACAAGAATGTGGCTTTTCACCTGTGTGTCTTCTCATATGATTTTTCAAGTGTATCATCTGAATGAAACTTTTCCCACAGACACTACAGGAATATGGCTTTTCACCCGTGTGAAGTCTCATATGAGTTTTGAATGCTGTTAAGTCACTAAATGTGTTCCCACAGGTGCTACAAGAATATGGCCTTTCACCTGTGTGGATTCTCATGTGTCTTTTCAATCCAGATAAGTCACCAAATCCTTTCCCACAGGTGCTACAACAATATGGCTTCTCACCTGTGTGAGTTCTCATGTGCCTTGTCAAGTGATTCACCTGAATGAATCCTTTCCCACAGACGGTACAGGAATGCAGATCCTCTCCTGTGTGAATTTTCATGTGACTTTTCAATTTCATCATATCACTGAATCTTTTTCCACAAGCACTACAAGAATGTGGTTTCTCACCTGTGTGGACTCGCATGTGTTTTTTGACTGCTGATGAATCACTAAATCTTTTCCCACAAGTTCCGCAAGAATGTGGTTTTTCACCTGTGTGAATTCTCATATGTGTTTCCAATCCTGACCTCTGAGTGAATGTTTTCCCACAGCTGCTACAAGAATATGGTTTCTCACCTGTGTGGATTCGTGTATGATTTTTGAATCCTGAAAAGCTACTAAATCTTTTTCCGCAAGCGCTACAAGAATACGGCTTTTCACCTGTGTGTATTCTCATGTGAGTTTTCAAGTTTACCATTCGACTGAAAACATTCCCACAATAGCTACAGGGATAAGGTTTCTCACCTGTGTGAATTCTTACATGACCTTCTAATATGGATTTTTTCCTGAATCTTCTCCCACAGGTGCTACAAGAATACGGCTTCTCACCTGTGTGAATCGTCATGTGACTTTCCAATCCTGATTTCATCGTGAATTTTTTCCCACAAATGCTACAAGAATGTGGCTTCTCCCCTGTGTGAATTTTTACATGACTTTCCAATCCTGATTTCATAATAAATTTTTTCCACAGTGCTACAAGAATATGGCTTCTCACCTGCATGAATTTTAACATGGATTTTGAATGGTGATAAGAAAGTAAACATTTTCCCACAGATGCTACAAGAATAAGGCTTCTCACCTGTATGAATTCTCATGTGAGTTTTCAAGTTTATCATCTGACTGAATCCCTTCCCACAAGTGCTACAGGAATAAGGTTTCTCCCCTGTGTGAACTCTTAGATGTTTTGTCAAGTGGCAGTCATAGCGAAAAGTCTTTCCACAAGTGTCACATTTTATAGGCTTTTTAGTTGTATTAGTATTAGTTCTACCCTGACTCTCTGAGTCGGGACAGTTGTCCTACTCTGTTACTGTGACTTCTATTTGTCTCATGTGATGTGTTCTTCAGCTCTGCATTTCTAGTCAATCCTGAATCCACATGCTTGCTTTCTACCTGGGCTTGGCCCTCAGGCTCAGAAGACTTGTAAGAAAGGAGCTGGTCACCATTTGGTCCTGGTTCACTTTCCTCATAACCACGAGTCACTATAAAGGTTTTAACCTCCTGCTTCACTAGAAACTGCTCTCTCTCCTGACTGGTGCAGAGTTCCTCCTGTTCCTCTTTAATCTGCGAAGGCTCCTGGTCCAAATTTGTTCCTGTTTCACTTTCCTCGTACGCAGGAGTCACCATAAAGGTATCAACCTCCGGCTTCACTACAAGTTGCTCTCCCTCCTGATTGGTGCAGAGTTCCTCCTGTTCCTCTTTAATCTGTGGCAGCTCCTGATCCAAATTTGGTCCTGGTTCACTTCCCTTATAAACAGGAATTACCATAAAGGTATCAACCTCCTGCTTCACTATAAGCTGCTCTCCCTCCTGACTGGTGCAGAGTAACTCCTGTTCCTCTTTAATCTGTGGAGGCTCCTGGTCCAAACTAAAGTTCCCCTCCTGGTTACAGACCTGCTGGTCTGAGAGAGCGTCCTCCTCCTTGTAGTCATGTTGTTCTGGGAGGTCTGAATGGACAGAAACAATAGAATGTAATCTTAGCCATTAGCAGATCTCTATTTTGTGAGCATGTCACTCACATAATACCGGACCAACAAAATTTAGCTTAAAATTTGGAAGTTTGTGATTGTAGAAATAACTGAGTAACTGACAGGCCCCTTTTTCACACCATCGAACTAGGACAGTAAATTAGAGTCACGGGGAAATCTTTTTACTACTTTTTAGCTGTCAGTATTTGTTCATATGCTCCCAGCAGTACATTAGCGATGCACAGTTTGAACTGTCAAAGTTTTCCCCCCTTGTGAAACAAGTTCTCAAGAGTAAAAACTATTTATTACAGCAGCAGCACCACTGAGTGGGTGCCACCACTTGGCTGTTGGATTCTTAATGGGGGGAGGGGGTGTCAAAGTAGCTTTATAGTAAAGTTGGTGAAGAAATGAATAAAGTCTGATTCTAGCTTGAACAGTATGCATCTATGGTATGAGTTTGCACATTCAAGGTAACATTTCTTTTAAGTTATGGACAAGGTTAAAGTTTTTGTGGAACAGACAGATGCCATCGCTGCTGCCTCCAAGGCTATGACAATAACTTGACTTTTTCTTTAAAAACAGCCGAGCTAAAAATTACAGATTTCGTTTTTTAAGCTTTAAACAAAATAATGTTTGGGCAACAATAAGCCTCAAACTTTCATTTTTTCTAGAAAAATAGAAAATCAAACTGATAAGCATTATCCATCCATCCATCCATTCTCTTCTGCTTATCCTGTTCAGGGTCATGGGGGGGCTGGAGCCTATCCCAGCTGACATAGGGCGAGAGGCAGGGTTCACCCTGTACAGGTCACCAGCCTGTCACAGGGCTAACACAGAGATACAGACAGCCATTCACATACACACAAACCACGAAGAGCAAAAAGGTGGAGCTGTTAGCAAAATGTTTTTCTAGCATCCAAAATAGCAGACAGCCATTCACACTCACACCTATAGGCAATTTAGCGTGACCACTTAACCTAGCCCCAGTAACTGCACATCTTTGGACTAGAAGAAGAAGAAGAAACAGCCTTTATTGTCCCACAGAGGGGAAATTTGGGTGTAACAGCAGCCGCAGTTATTATAAATATAAATAAAAATATAATAATTTACACTATTAAGAAAAGAATATATATATATATAAAATCAACAAACAAGATTAACCTTAATACTACTAATAATAACACTATATACAATGTACATGATGTGCCTGTGTGTTGAACCTTAACAGGCCGGACTATTTACAGTATATTATATATTATCCTACATTGTGTAGGCTATTGTGGTTTTTGTTGGGAGCAGTGATGGTTATAAAGTCTTACAGCTGCTGGGAGGAAGGATCTGCGGTAACGCTCCTTTGTGCATTTAGGATGCAGCAGTCTGTCACTGAAGGAGCTCTCCAGCTCAGCAACAGTTTCATGCATGGGATGGGAGACCTTGTCCATCAGTGATGTTATTTTGGTCAGAGTCCTTCTGTCTCCCACCACCTGCACTGAGTCGAGAGGACATCCTAGGACAGAGCTGGCTTTCCTGATGAGCTTGTCTATCCTCTTCCTCTCAGCTGTAGTCAAGCTGCTGCTCCAACATACTGCTGCATAGAAGATGGCTGATGCCACCACAGAGTCATAGAAGGTCTTCAGGAGTGTCCCCTGCACTCCAAAAGACCTCAGCCTTCTCAGCAGGTAGAGTCTGCTCTGACCCTTCCTGTAGAGCGCATCAGTGTTATGGGAGGAATCCAGAGTAGTGGGAGGACTGTGGGAGGAAACCCACGCAGACACGGGGAGAACATGCAAGCTCCACACAGAGCGGCCCAGGCCAAGGTGGAATCGAACCCAGGCCTAGATATCATTCTAGCTGTGAGGCAGTAGTGCTAACCACCACACCACCATGCTGATAAGCATTACACAAACAATTAATCCACACCTGAAATTAGTTAAAAGAAAAAAATTATACCTTTCCATGCAAACAACCCATAATTTTTTAATTTAATTCAACGTACATGTAGAAATCATTTACTCTGTCCTCTTGTTTTTCCTGTGATATAAGATGACTTTTAATTTTGGTTGGCTTAAACTGTTTAAAATGTGCACTTCAACTGTTGCCCTCAGTGATATCTTAAAACAGTTGAATCAGTTAAAAACCTTTAATATCTCACATATTTCAACAATGTTCAAAACTTTCTGCACATTCCAAAAATAGACTTCTGTATTTTTAACGATTTTCTCAACAGTGTAAATAAAGCATTTCGCTCACATTCGCAACTAAAATTCATCCTGCAATCAAAATGTATTTGGGAGCAGGTGTGTTAATAAAAAGCATTACAGCATTAAGTATATGTAGGCCAACAAACAGACTGGTAACACAACAGCAGCAGTGAAGATGATACTGTCACAGATTAACGTGGAGCCAGAGTCTGTCTACACACAAACCACGAAGAGCAAAAAAGTTGGAGCTGTTAGCAAGATGTTTTTCTAGCATCAAAACAACAGCACTTGTTCCTGTAATCACCACTGAAACCTAATTATTGCAGTTGCCAATTAAATTCTTCCTGTGCCTGTAAATAAAAAAGTAACTTTGAGCTCTGGTTAAGGTCCTCCAAATTCCTGTTTTAAATCACTAAGACCAATACAGTTTTACATACCCAACTTTATTTCAGGTTTCCAGAGGGTATCCAGCAGTCTGAGACGCTCTTCTCCGGTCCAGACGATGATGCCTTCAGCCTCCTGTTTCACTACAAGCTGCTCTCCCTCCTGACCGATACGGAGTTCCTCCCGTTCCTCTTTAATCTGTGGAGTATCTGGGTGCTCCTGGTTCCGACTGGAGTTCCTCTCCTGGTTACAGACCTGCTGGTCTGGGTCTTCCTTAAAGTTCATGTTGTTGTGAGATGTCTTCAGGAACAAATGAACATAAGAAAAAAGTTAGTAATGTGATGACAGGGGAAAACATAATTCTGGTAATTACAGTATAGATGTGAGAATATTATAGATGTGCTAATATAATTGGAGTAGATTTTGCCTCTACTTAAAGAAAAACCTACAGTTTTATGAAACAAACTTTTTAGATGTAGAGTTACGGTCATAGCATCAGTGATTTACTGAAACATGCAAACATACACAGAAATACAGGCTATAAAGCAAGAACAGAGTTTCTATTGAGCTTAAACATCTATTTGTTATGACCACCTTAATTCTTCAACACAGCCTGAACTCAAGCTTTAATGTCATTTCTTTAAGTAGTCTTCGCGAATACTTCTCCAATCTTCTTGAAGGACATTCAAAGCTCTTCTTTGGATCTTGGCTGCCTTTTTTATTCTGTCAAGATGATCCCACACTGCTTCAATAGTGCTGATAAATGAAGCCCCTATCAATCTGGAACTTTCTAGTTGGTATTGCATGGTGGATCAAACTCTGATGGTATTTTTCTGTATTTATAATTCCTTTAATTTTGACAAGATCCCCAAAACCACCAGCTGAAATGCAGCCCCAAACCATGACAGTGTCTCCACCCTGTTTTACAGATGGCTGTAGACACTCTCTGCTGTACCTCTCTTCTGACCTCCTGACAACAATTTGAACCAAACTTTCAAATATGGATTCATCACTCCATAAGATCTGTTGCCACTGATTTTCAGACAAATTCTTGTGTAAGTTGGCATACATCAGCCTTTCCTACCCATTTCTATTCCTTAAGAGTGGCTTCTTGACAGCCACTATTGGACTGAGACTGTATCTGAGGAGGCTTCAGCAAAGAACCACACAGCACAGGGCACTACTCCCCAGTTCACTAACAAAGTACCATCATAGGTGATGCATATAGACATGAACAGCATTGTAGCAAATGAGCTACATGCCACTGCAACAGTAATCATAGAAACACTTGGGTATAAGATCAAGAATGCATGCAGAGTTGGAAGCCAAAATCAGGGAAGCCCAGAAGGACGTGAAGTGAGCTAAAAGAAGTACAGAAGGGTGTAATGAGAAACAGGTCCTGGATGGATAAGCGATACAACAAGATGTCCATAACTGAGTCTCTAGAAACTGCCAAACAAAGACTCACAGCTCTTGTCACTAGACTAAAGGGATATACCAGAGAAGAAAAAGCCAAGAGAGTAAATAGCCTTTTCTCCAAAGATCCACCCAGGGTGTGTTCTCAGCTACAAGGGAACAACAGCACAAGGGCAGGCCCACCCAGAGCTGAGACTGAGCAATACTGGAAGAACGTTTAGGAGAAAAAGGCATCACACAACACCAATACCAAGTGGCTGGTGGACCTAAGAGCAGATCACAGAAACCTCCCAGAGCAAGAACCAGTCAACATCACAAAGGCAGAAATCCACCGAGTCCCAGGGATTAAAAAGCTGAAAGCACCAGGAGTTGACAGGAGCCACACCTACTGGCTGAAGAAGCTAACGGCACAAATGAGTGAGCTGCAAACAGCAGATACTCATGACTGGCTAACACAGGGCAGAACAACCCTGATTATGAAGAATGGCCACAAGGGAACAACAGCATCAAACTCTTGGCCAATTGTCTGCATGGAACAACATGGAAGCTCCTCACATGTATCATAACACATGAGTGCCGCTCAGATGTGAACTGGAGATTACACCAAAAAGCCAAAGCACAAGGTACTGGTGGATAAAGTGGCTGTGGCTCAGGAGGTAGAGAATGTCTTCTACTAATTGGAAGGTTGGTGGTTCAATCCCTGGCTGCTACTCTGCATGCCAAAGTATCCATGGTCAAGATACATGCTCTCTGATGTGTTCATCAGAGTGTGAATGTTAGACGGGAAGCACTTAGGTTAGGGCAGTGCTTCTCAAATAGTTGGGCACGCTCCCTTGGGGGGCGTGGTGCGCTACCAGGGGGGGTCACGTCTGACCTCGGGTAACGTGCTTTTTTGCCTTACTAGAATAAAGTGTAATTGCACATCCACAACAGTAGGTGGCAGTGGCGCTCTCATTGTCAGAGTGTGTGTAGTAAGTAATATGGTGCACGTTTTTTTTTGCCTACTCACAGCGTAGAGCAGGTTCCGCAGTGACTATTTATACTCGCGCTGGAGAGTGGGGGGGGGGGGGGGGGGGGGGCCGCAAAAGGTTTTCTTTTTCCTGGGGGGGGGCATAACATAAAATAATTGAGAAGCACTGGGTTAGGGTGAATAAAGCATGTTGTATAAAGTGCTCAAGTAAAATAGAAAAAGCACTATACAAGAACCAGTCCATTTACCATTTAAAGCAGTACACCAGGACTCTAAGACCAGGCAGACCAACCTGAGCAGTGCCTGGATGGACTACAAGAAAGCCTACGATTCAACGACACTGGGGTGCTTGGCACTGTACAAGGCTAATAAAGTTCATAGGACTGTGGACGACAACTTGAAGGCAACTGCACAAGTCACCCAACGAGGAATATACCAAGGTGATGCACTGTCCCTGCTTCTGTTCTGCACAGGCCTCAACCCCCCTAAGCCAGCTCATCACTAAGAGTGGATACAGTACCAGTCAAAAGTTTGGACACACTCACCCATGCATGGACTACTCAAAAAAAATCAATCAAAGGAACACTTTGAAAATGCATCAGATCTCAAAAAAATCATGCCAATATCTAATGGCATGCTGGATATTGATACTGATATGGACTGGGTAATGTGTTAGGAATGAAAGGATGCCACATTGTTTGATGGAAATGAAAATTATCATCCTACAGAGAGCTGAATTCAAAGACATCCCAAAAACCAAAGTGAAATAAATGATGCAGCAGGCTAGACAATTTTGCCAAAATTTCATTGCAACAATTCAAAATGGTAGTTTGTATGGCCCCCACATGCTTGTATGCATGCCCTGACAATGTCGGAGCATGCTCCTAAAGAGATGACAGATGGAATCCTAGTGGATCTGGAATCTCCTCCATGCTATTGAGACTGTGCTGGGAGACAGTAAAACTAATGGCAGTGGCACATATGGTGTGTGACTCCTTGAGGAGTTGGAATACCTGTGCAGCCTTTGTAGGGTCCAGGTATCGTCTCATGCTACCAGTAATGACACTGACCCTAGTCAAATGCAAAACTAGTAAAAACAAACAAACAAAACAAACATTGAATCGACTTGATGCTCTACTGATTAAAAAGTGTACCTTTAATTTTTTTTAAGCAGTGTATATCGCTACACCTATTTCCCATTTTCCTAACAAAACCTAAAAAATGAGGGGTGACTTAAAACAGTACTCTGCAGAAGTTTTGAGTTACCCCATGTCAATCTAAAACAGAGCTTTGGAATATCCTTCAAGACTGAAGAACTATACCTGAAATTAAAAGAAAGCTTGACCAAGAGCCTAAACTGGCTGTGTTGAAGAATAGAGGCGGTCATGCCAAATATTGATGTTCAAGCTCATTAAAATAGTACAAACTCACATTTGCACATTTTAGAAGCTATGAAAAAATTAGCAAAATCCACCCATATTACATTATTATATGTATAATACTCACATTTAACCTGTAATTACATATGTTCTGCAAGAGGTGACATAAAAGTTTCACTGGATTACTATGCAGGTTGATCCCACTCTTGCCCAGGGAAAGGATATCGCATTAAAGTATGGCTTTTAAAACACTAAATAAAAAGGGCCACTAAAATCACATTAATCGTCAATATTAGAATTTCTGAAGTGTAATGACAACAGGTGGACCCCGATACTGCGGGCTGTGAATTTGTCTGGCTAAATCACTGCACCTCTTACAGAACTACAGTATTGAAATATATCATAAACACATTTATATATATATATCTATAAATATATATCTATATATATATATATATATATATATATAAAATATATATTATATTATCTCTATATTAATATATATATATATATAAAATATATATATATATATATATTATATATATATATATATAAAATATATATATATATATATATCTATATATATATAAAATATATATATATATATATCTATATATATATATAAAATATATATATATATATATATATATATATATAAAATATATATATATATATATATCTATATATATATATAAATATATTATATATATATATATATATATATATAAAATATTATATATATCTATATATATAATATATATATATATATAAAATATATATATATATAATATATATATATATATATATAAAATATATATATATATATATATATATATATATATATATAAAATATAATATATATATCTATCTATATATAATATTATATATATATATAATATATATATATATATATGTATACAATATAATATTCTATATATACCCTATAATATATAAAATGTATCTATATAATATATATATATATATAAAATCATATATATATCTATATCTTATATATATCTACTATTTATATATAACATATATATATATATCTATATATATATATATATATTCTATATATCTATATATATATTATATATATATTAAAATATATATATATTATATATTATATATTATATATATATATATATATATATATATCTATATCTATATATATATAATATATATCTAATATATATAATATATATATATATATATATAATTCTTTAAATGTGCAGTGCTATAAGCAAATAGTTGACAAGTTCTGACTGTCTGTAATAAAGTTCAAAAACCATAGCAACATGATAATCTAAAATGATTAGGTTGAGTAGGGTTTGGCTTTATTTTTTCTTAAACATATAAAAAGTATGTTATGACAGTAACATGGACATAGCTGCATTCAACCCGGGAAGAAATCCACTGAAAATTTTGTGTCACATTTTAAGGAATCCTTCTGACAGTATTAAAATTGTTTAATAATATATGATGTATATACTTTAATTTATTAAAATGTATAATGTAGCCAAAGCCATACTGGACAGCATATTGTTATTTTAAATACAGTAGAAAATGCCTAAGTTGGATTCAAATGGCCCATGGAATTTTATCAGACTTTTAAAAAAAATCCGTCTTATGTGTAAGTCAGAAAAAATTTGATTCTTCAAAATATCAGACAGAGTTTGTGATCTAATATCAAATTTCACAGCAATGGCTTTCTACTTCATCCCTGGATTTGCTTCCGCAAAATTTATAATCTGATATTTTTGCTCATAGGTGCGAATTTGTAGTTTGGGCATCACTCCTGTGCTTGCCATGATTGTCTCCGGTGAAATAAACTGATTCGCTCAGTGCAGCCAATCCAGACATCACGGGACTGTATAGACCAGGGGCGGGCAACTCCAGGCCTCGAGGGCCGGTGTCCTGCAGGTTTTAGATGTTCCTGAGCCAACACACCTGAATCAAATATAGAAGTCATTAGCAGGACTCTGGAGAACTTGACTGCATACTGAGGAGGTAATTCAGCCATTTGACTCAGGTGTGTTGGCTCAGGAACACATCTAAAACATGCAGGACACCGGCCCTCGAGGCCTGGAGTTGCCCACCCCTGGTATAGACACTCAAGTCATCTCCACATGTTGTTAGTGTGAGTAGCTGTGCATGAACAAGCCGATGCATGGAGTTTGCGTAGATACTGGAATTGGGTGTGGCGGTAGCTAAGGAGGGTTTTAGTGCTAAACTCATCCGACTTACGCGATCACAGTTAATTGGAAATGCATTAAAATGGGACCAGATTTTTCATCCGAGGTAGGCAAAAATCCGACTTGTATGATCCGATTTAGGTGATGATTTTTATTGGCATTAACAATAGGAAAAATCAGAACCTGCAGAAGTCATCTGACTAGAGCAAAAATTCGATTTGTGTGACTTTGACTCAGGCAATTTCTACTGTATTTATATAATAGACAATTGAATATACAACAAAGTTGTTGCTTTTTCAAGAACTGTCTATTAACACTCAAATACAAATTCAATTACAAATTCTTCCTGTGACTGAGGTGTTACAGATGGTGGTGCTCACCACTACATACATTGTACATGTATATAATTTTGGGTTACAGTCTAATTACACTACTTTATTTCAGCTCATTTAACAATGTTTACACAACCTGAAAGTAATCAGTCTTTTTGAGCTGATTGGGTGTTTCCTTAAGAAGAAGTGTTTCCATCTTCTGTGCAAAAGCCAATGCATCCACAACCTCGGGACTCTCTGCCATCGATAAAGCAAACCTGCGGATGACGTCAATGGCGTCATAGGTCAGCTTTACCGAAGGAACATCTGGCTGCTGGCTTGTGTTCTTGTCTCCATCATCATCTCTCTCCTCATCGTCACCAATTTCTACACTTGCACCATGTCTGGCTAGGACTTCTTCCACTATCTCATTATCAGTCATCACATGGTGAACATTTCCGTCACCCCTGTCAACATCCACGTACTCATCAAGGGTAGTAAGCCCCTCCCCAAAAATTTCACTTAAACGTGTCCAAATATTTCTGAATGGAACTTCTGAATCATCTTGCTCCTCCACTTGCAGACAATGGACCTAAAACATAGGTAGTAAACTTAATTAGTGCTTAGTGCTCAGTAAGTTAATATTGTAACTGGGACAAAATATTGTTGTCTTGACAGAGATTAAAATTAAACAGAAATTAAAATGCATACAATAGTGATTTTGAATTTAAATTAATGAAGGAACGTGATCACCCCACAAAATTAAAATACGCAATTATGTGCAGTATATTTTGCAGAAAAGCAGGCGTAAAAAATACACCACCAGTTAGGGCTGCAAAGATTCGTCGACATGATTGATGACGCCGAACACAAAAATTAGTTGACTTGGAATTTTAATGTCAATGCGTCATATTCTAAAACGACGTACGTGATTTTGTAACTGAAATACACCACAGGAGAAGGTGATGCATTGGCTCATGGTAAAGGTCCTGGTACCAGGTACTTTTTTAGTACCCATTCAGCCAGGGTTCCAAGCGATCTGAGGCGATTCGAAAATGTGATGTCAAAGAACATCTCATCCATTGTTGTGTTGTGTTTTGAGTCACATACAAATTACATCAAGAGACTACTGCCCACTTTGCTATATCAACTCCACCCACATTGAGGTGGTACTCAACTGTAACTGAAACAAAGCAAGACCATGCCGAGTTGTGTCGAGTCGAGTAGGTACTAGTGGAAAAGAGGCATTAGAGCATCGCATTGATAGTCGATTAATGTTTGTACAGTAATGTTTCTGTTAGTTTACCCGTCGAAAACAAGCTCTGATGGATGATGTTTGCTTAGCAGCACCATTTCAGTTATGTAAGCTAATGAGTGAAGGACAATAGGCGCAATTAAGTTGTCTCCTATTTTTTTTTTCTTAGCGTTCATTCGGAATAATAAACCTCTTCAAACTGAATCATCTGTAAACTTTTCTGTTGTTTTGGACAGAAAAATCTTTTTGATTTAATTTGAAGCCTTATTTGAACTTTTGGAGAGAGGACATTTTTATTTACTTATTTGCACATTATATTTTCATTTAAAAATAAAAATTTTATTCACTTTAATATGCATTGTTTATTTGATATTCATTATGATGGTCATATTAATGTTAAAAATACATTTGATTAGTTTCAAACTCATAATTTTATGGGTCATTATTTTAATTGTGAGAAGAGAAAAGGTGATATTCACAGGTGGGCAGGCTTGAACAGGTAGGACTGAAATAATCGTTGACTAAACGCCTGATCCAAAATTAATTGACCGATTAGTCAACTACCAAAATAATATACAGTTGCAGCCCTAGTTACATTATAGGTCTATGCTTTCTACCCATTACAATCCAGTAAACTAGTACATTTTAATTTAAAAACCTGTTTCTTACCTTGTCATCACTAGGAAGAGGAGCAGGTTGTTCAGTCTCACCCTCATGAGTTTTGATCACAAAGCCAACCTTCCTGCAATGAAACAAATCTATTTCAAACACTGACCCGAGGAACAGTAGCTGACGATATTAAAAATTCAATTCAAATTTAAATGTTATTAAAGCCAAGCACATAAAACATATAACATGTACCGCAGTGATATAACAACAAATTTAAAATCAGATGATGAAGATTCTCACTGCAAATAAAGCCAGTGTTCTCACCTATAAACATTTGCAATCGTGGACTGCTTAACCATGCTCCAGGAGTCTTTCACAGCAAAGAGGGCATCCAAGATATTCCACTGGAATGGGGAACCACTTTCAGCAGCTTGGAGCCTGCGGTTAGCCAGAATATGACGGTAGTGGAACTTTAGGTTACGGATAACACCACCATCCATTGGTTGAGTGAGACTAGGAGTGTTGGAAGGCAAGAAAATGAGCTCAATGTGCTTCAGTCCTTCAATCTGCGGATGAGCCGGGCAGTTGTCAACAACAAGACAAATCCTGCGGTTCTGAAGCCCCATGTTATGATCAAGACTTTTTACCCAGGATTCAAAGATTTCCCCATTCATCCAGGCATTTCTGTTGGCCTTATATTTAACTGGAAGGTGTCTTACACCCTTAAAGTCATGTGGCTTCTTGCTCTTTCCGATAACCAGCAATGGAAGTTTCTCACTACCATCCATGTTAGCGGCAACCAACACTGTAAAACAGGACTTGGGCTGTTTACCTTTGGAGCCAATGAAGCCAAGGGTGTTTTCTGGTAACATCTGCCAGAACAAACCTGTTTCATCAGCGTTGAATATGTCTTGTGGTTTAAACCGACTGCAGATTTCTTGCAGTCGACCATTTTTCCATTCTTGCACTGTTACATAGTCGATGCCACCAGATTCTCCCGTTTTCTTCACCTTAGCAATACCCCACCTTCGTTTGAAGCGCTCAACCCAGGGCAATGATATAGCGACCTCTTCATACCCAAACTCTCTGGCAAAAAACTCTGCTTTCAGCCGCAACGTTTCACTGTCAATTCGAGTCTCTGGCAAAACGGAAACTTGCTTAACCCAGAGTAACAACGCCGTATTAACCTCGGCATAGGAAACCTTTTTGACCCTCTTGAATGATCCAGCTTCTGCGGCAACTTTTTCTTTATTTTCCATGGTCTCGATGATCTTGGATTTTTTCTTCAAAATATCAGACAGAGTTTGGGGTCTAATATCAAATTTTGTGGCAATGGCTTTCTGCTTCATCCCTGGATTTGATTCCACAAATTTTATGATCTCATATTTTTGCTCGTAAGTGCGAGTTTGTAGCTTACGCTTGACTCCTGCGCTTGCCATGATTTTCTCCGGTGAAATAAACTGATTTGCCCAAAGCAGCCAATCCAGATATCACCTGACTGTCCAGACACTCAAGCGATCTCCACGTGTTTTAGTGTGTGTATGGAACCAGATTTTTCATCCGAGGTAGGCGAATATCCGACTTGTATGATCTGATTGAAGTAAGGATTTTTATTTGAATTAACGTTAGGAAAACGCGGGACTTGCACAAGCCCTCTGACTCTAGTGAAAATCCGATTGGTGCGACTTCGATTTAGGCGTTTCTACTGTAGTTTCACAGCTGTGGTGTAAACGGCGTCTTCCTTTGTGTTTCTGGGTCACTCAGAACCCGTACCGTAATGTCTACAACAGAGGAGCAACAAAATTCAAGGTACGGCTGGCCTGACCGCGGCTTCTCAAATGAGGGTTCCGGGCTTTACAAAAAAAGAAGAAAGAAAAAAAACAAAACAAAAACGTGAAGCTCTCGCGTTAAATGGATCAAGACCGCTAGACTGTTAGCCTAAATCGGAGGCTAACAGAGCTAACGGAGCTCTGATTTACTGAATTGAATTCCTGTGTCCGGTCACTGAGACCATCACAGTTTTTCATACCTATTATGTGAACTTTATCTCGGGTTTCCGGCAGATATCCAGCAGTCTGAGCAGGCTGATCTCCTCCTCATACGGGACGGTCATTTATGTAACCTCTGAGAAGATTTCCTCTGCAGCAGCAGCAGCTACTCTCTCCCCGATAAACTCTCAGATACTGAACACTGAGTTGTTGAGCAGTAAACAATGAACTCATTTCCGTTCTGCTGCTTTTTCTTCTTCTGCTCTACTTCCGGTAGACTAGCGACATCAAAGCCGTATTGCTGCCCTCTTCAGGTTAGTCCAAAGAGAATTAAGTCCTTCATAAACTCCGGTACTTTGCAGAAACCTGAACACAGAATTTAAGTTCCCAATGATCACATCTGAGTTAAGGAACAGTCTGTGATGTCCTGACAGTTCTCGTGTTTAAGGTTTCTTCCTGCAGCACAGTTGGAGCAGACCATCACAGCATGCTTACCTGCCTTAAGATGTCACACTCACACAGGTGTTTTATTTCCATCACAGCAGAAAGTATTGATGCTTTATTGATGTAAAGAAAGGTGTTCTCACTGAAGCATCAGTTTGAAATCAATCAAACACACTGAGCTCAACATGAACTTCCTGCTGACAGAAACTAAAATGTCAGCTGTTAAGCTGCCTGAAGACGTGAAAAAACTTCACCTGTGATGGTCAATAGATCAAAAATCTTCCTTATTGTGAAAATCCACAAGTAAAAGAATACTTGACCAATCTCTCCAAAATGAAGCTGTGTTAGTACAAAAAGTTGAAAGGTCACAGACTGACTGATGAATCTTCTTCTGCTCTAAGATGAACTCTGAACTTTGTAGTGTTTCGGAGGAAAACGACTTCAGTGATTCTTTCAGATCAGTTCCACATTTTCTCCATTAGATTTGAATGAGATTCTGGAATGAAGACAGAAGAAAATATTTTGTAACAACAACATTTTATTTATTGAAATAATCTTCAGTTTCTTCACACTTAAATCTTTAAACACAGTATATGATCTCCTTGTGGATTATAATCATGATAATTACAGGTTTGCAGCCCCTGATTTGTTTATACATTAGGAAACATATCCGGTCTATCAAACAGATGAATGTAATTATAGATTTCTTTCCAAATGTCCAAAGTGATGAGAACAACATCTGTGTGATAAGGAAGCTCTGCTGATTTCTCTGTTAAGGTCCATGAAGTGGAAGAGAAACAACAACATACAAAGATTCAGCAAACATTTAGAGCACAGAGAAGTTTACATTTTCATGTGGAGAAATATTTTTGTAAACCAAAATCATCATGAGCAGTGATCGCCTCCATGGCTAAACAGACACAGGAAAGAGCTCCACCTAAACACTCCAAAACATTAAGAGAACAACTAGAAGATGTCAAGGTACCACCCATAATGTTTGACTGACAGCTGATTTCTGTGCAGTGCAGAAATGCCACAGCAATGATGGAGAGAAAATAACATGAAACTAAAATACAGGTAATTTTAAATGCAATGTTTCTAAATGCTCAACAAATATCAGCAAACACAAAAGTATCTGCAGTTTGTCACTCAGTGTGTCTACTAGCTAAAAGAAGAGCTGCTGTATTTCAGGGAAAGAAAGAAAGAGAGAGAAGTTTACTCAGAGATGGAGAAAGAGGACAGGCGAGAAAGAAGAGATGTTAGATTTAAAGGTAAGGACTGCAAAACAACCTGAAGTATGCTGACTTTGTGTTATTCAAAGATTGCATTAAAATACTGCAGTTTAGTGTGTAATAAACAGGTCGGTTTGTTGTACTGTAGTTACAGTAAGGCTGCACAGAGGCTGTGTTCATGGTCAGAGTTACAGGTTACATCAGTGCAGCAGAGATGAGTTTGAATCAAAGCTGCTGATGCTGAGATTCATTCACTGAATCCAACATTTCTACAGCCTGTATGCTGTCAGTGTAGGGGATGGAGATCAGCTCAGATAGCTGTGAAATACTGGGTTACATCTTTGTGAGTTCAGTTCATCCACACAGAGCAGTAAACCTCAGAGCAGCAGCAGCAGGTCAGCTGATCACAGCCTGCACACCAACATCATTTACTGGAGCTCCTAATAAAAAGCTGTGAGTCTTCTCCCCATGCAGAGCCACTACAGCTGATCTTAGGGTTCCTCCACCTTCTGAATCCCACTGTAACCCCTGAGTATCCTCATGTTGGTGTTTAGGTGGAGGCACAGTCACCCTCTACTATGGAGGACACAGAGAACAGAGCTGTGTTTAAATTCCCTTTCACAGTTTGTGTCCTACAGAACAGATTCAAGCTGAGTGCATTCATTAGGATTAAAATTTAGTTTGGAATAACATTTGTATTCTCATGTATTATTTTAAATTATTACAGTAATATATAATGGGGTTCAGTTAGCTTTACAGAAAAATAGCAGATAGAAACGTCCTCCAAAGAACTACTTTTACTTTCTTACTTTGAGTACATTTCAGAGCCTGTACTTTTTTACTTTACTTAAGTAAAACAACAATATGAAAGACTATTTCAGTTTAATGAACTCAGCAGCGCCTCCATTAGGTTGTCGAAGCCAAACTCCAGCATAGAGTGGCTGAGTGAATGTGGTCTGGACTCTGTGGAGGAGAGTCATGTTTTCAGAGACGCTGTAGAAGGACAGAATACCTGCTCTGTGATCCAGGTACACTCCTACTCTGGAGGACCGAGGACCTGAGACAGGAGATTGGATGTTGTTGTACCAAAATGTAAAACTGTTGTTATGATCTAATGCCCAAGATTTGTCATTATGACCAAATTCAGATTCATTCCCTGCTCTGCTGATATTCTTGTATGCGACTGCTACATAAACTCTCCCTCTCCACTCCACCTCCCAGTAACAACGTCCAGTCAGACTCTCTCTGCTCAGGACCTGAGACCTGTTATTGAATCTGTCTGGATGATCAGAATAAGACTGCTGATGACTGAAAAATGTTACTTTTCTGTTCCCCTCTGATAATAACAGCCATGTGTTTGCTGTGTTTGGATCCAGTGTGATTTCCTGTGAATATTTTAAGAATTCAGCTCTGGTCTTTGGCTCTGGTTGTGGCAGTAAACATCCACTTCAGTGACTGTCAGTGAGATGTTTGTCCATCCCTCTCTCAGGATGTCCTGTAGTTTCTCTCTGAGCTCTGACACAGTTGCTGTCACATCCTCAAAGTATCTCAGAGGACGGATATTGATGCTGGATGAGTGTGTAGACTCACTGAGTGCTGACAGTGAGGGGTAGTTGTGTAGAAACTGGTTGTGATCCTCTGTGTGTGAGAGCTGCTTCAGCTCAGCGTCTTTCCTCTTCAGCTCAGTGATCTCCTGCTCCAGCTTCTCCTGAAGCTCTTTGACTCGACTCACTTCAGTTTCCTGCTGGGATCTGATCTGCTGCTTCACATCAGAGCTTCTTTTCTGGATCAGACAGATCAGCTCAGTGAAGATCTTCTCACTGTGCTCCACTGTTTTATGAGCAGACTGATTGATGGCCTCCACCTCCTGTTGAAGCAGCTTCACATCTTTCTCTCTGTCCTGGATTCTCTGCTGGATGTTTAGTCGACTCACCTCGAGCTCTCTCTGCCTCTCAGTCCTTTCTGCTGCAGCTGAGACTGTGTGGTGGCCTTTATGTTCATCCACAGAGCAGAGATAACAGATACTCTGCTGATCAGTACGGCAGAACATCTTCATCACCTCATCATGACGAGAGCAGATGTTCTCCTGGAGTTTCTTGGAGGGCTCCACCAGCTTGTGTTTCTTTAATGGAGCCACATCATAATGAGGCTGAAGGTGTTCCTCACAGTAAGAGACCAGACAGACCAAACAGGACTTCACTGCCTTCATTTTTCTCCCAGTGCAGACATCACAGGCCACATCTTCAGGTCCAGCATAGCAGTGATCAGCAGGAGCAGCTTGGAGTCCAGTCTTCTTCAGCTGCTCCACTAAAACTGCTAACATGGTGCTTTTCACCAGGACAGGCCTCGGTGTGAAGGTCTGTCTGCACTGAGGGCAGCTGCAGACCTTCTTCTCCTCCTCTTCACCCCAGCAGCCTTTAATACAGTTCATGCAGTAGCTGTGTCCACAGGGAATAGTCACAGGATCCTTCAGTAAATCCAAACAGATCGAACAAGAGAAGGTTTCTCGGTCCAGCTGAACTCCTTTCTGCGCCATTTCTCCTCTCAGTGTCAGTGACTGTGTGAGTTTCACTTCCTGATAACTGAAACTAGTCTGAGCTCTGATCTAAACAGCATGAGTGTTTGCAGTGAATGGGGCCTATCAGCTCTTACACAGCTCCACATGTTGGTTACACCCATCCTCAAAGTGCAGATCTGAAGGGGAGGGAACAAGGAGACATGTGGACAGAGAGGAGGTGCTGAGTTAGAGAGCAGGAAGCAGAGGGAGGGTTATCAGGCTGGGACTCATTCCAGGAAGAGTACAGTCTGTTTAATCCAGGGGTCGGCGACCTGTAATCCAGAAAGAGCCATTTGAACCCGGTTTCCACGGAAAACAAAACAGTGAGAGCCGCAAATACTAGCCGAAGCTGGTTCCGGTAGTGGCTGCCGCGAGTGAAGCATATATTGAGAAACGAAAATAAATAAATAGATAAATAAAAGGATTTTATTTTAATATTTCAAGATTACAATTTAAAACTACAACAAAAACCAAACTGACAAAAATAAAATGCACTTCAATTGGATACTTATAATTTACTTCCGCAAGCCGCACAGAGGCGCAGATTAAGCCTGGATGAGCCGCATGCGGCTCTGGAGCCACGGGTTGCCGACCCCTGGTTTAACCCTTTGTCTGTTCAAACCTTAAACAAAAATAATAATCTCATACTTCTCAGTTCATATTCTAAAGCTGCAAATTTAATTATTTCTATTCTTTACAATAATTCAAATTCTCCAAATGAACAGAGAAAATGGTGACAGCTTGTCAGAGACTGAGCTGGTAAACCTGGGACACCTAAACAGTTATATCTTTTCTCATGTGTGAGAATATAGAGAGCCCAAAACTGTGTTACACATAGAAGCAGGAGGCACCTTAGAGGTAAAAAACAAGTTAAATTCATGCAGCTCTTTGCCTTGTACAGAAAGTATGCAGGACACAGTGTGACACCAACATTACCCTTGATGTAACCACACTGGCAAACAGCTGGTGTGTAGAAGATTACCATACAGATTTCACCCCTGCAGGGCACAACACCACAGCACTGAAAGCACCACACACAGGTAAACTGTGCTGTTAGGACACACACACACACACACACACACACACACACACACACACGCTCCTAATCAGAGCTAGCCCACAATGACTGAGTCTCAACTTGCTAAAAGCAAATGAACTTTCATTTTTCAAGTAAAACTTTCTTTGTTGTGAAATAAAACCAACACAGTTTTCATTCATCCACACTTATTGAGACATTTCTTGTACTGTGTGTTATTGCGGAGGTGTAGTCTAACAGTCTATATTGTGGTTCTGTTTCTATTATTTCCTTATAAGCAGTCTTCTCTTACAGCTGCCATTTTCTCCTTTTCTCATAGATTTAACCTCATGTTACAATTAAGTTTCAGACTCATTGCTAGTTGTTACTCAGAAACATTCCTTGAAACACTTTTTATGACCCAGCTTGACTTCTACAACTCATGGACTGGATCATCTAAAGGCTCACATGGGCACAGGGTCTCTGACAGTTAGGTCTTTTTATTAAAGCTGTGGCTGCTTTATTTTCAGTTTAATATCAGCTACTTTAAATATTTTAGTGAAATTTTATGCTGATGCTTACTTTTCATTTTGCCAGTGAGGTAGTGTGCTCTCCATAATGATTTAGTGCTATTCTGTATATACAGCATATGCACTGTCTAATAATTGAAGAAAAAACCAAGAATAACAAGCCTGACCATCCAAACAAATTGGTGATCAAACATTTCTGTTCAGAGATCTTCAGCTTTATAATTTGGCTGAGCAGATCCTTCTGTACTCTCACTGGTTGCACCTCTGATTGAAATATGACAGAAATTATTCCATCTGTGAAAATAGTAGCATTCATCACTTCAGCTTTGTCCTTTAACATAATGTAATTGTTTCAGAGGACTAACAGAAAAAAAATCAGGACTTCAATGATTTCATAGTTTGTGTAATGGAAAATTTGTTTTTCACCTCTAATAACCTCTTGGTGAACCTCTTTGGTATGTCCAAGGCCACGACGCAATCAGGCTGATGCTACGTGGTGGTGGGAACTTGAACTCTAACAGCTAACAGAACAAGGCTGTATCAACACAATTATTATAAAGGAACTGTGGTTATTTTGCTCTTTGGTCAATGCCGTGCGAAGATTGCTGTATTGATCCCTTTGCAAAGGTTATATTCTTACTTTCAATAAATCATCATAAAATCAGTTTGGTTTCAGGGCTCAACTTATTTTTTCCACAACAATCTTGGAGACGAGGATGGGATTTCTTGAGTGACTTTTTCTCTGCTTTTGTGTTGATCCAGGAAAACCTGCGCAGGTAGACTCAACCCAATGCCACCCTAAATGAGAAGCTGCCCTTGGTGACATCCAAATAGGCATTGGATGTCATTGAAAATCTAGAGAGTGGCTCTCTGAGATTAAAGTGTATACCGCCAGGAACTAAATGGGGAACTTAAAATCCAAAATAGAAAAGCCGGCACAAATTGTCCCGGCACAAATTAACCAAAATAGTCCAACTGTCCAAATTATGAAAAACAAACATGGTGAGGAAATTTTGCAGCAATTAAATGTGTGGGTAAATGAACATGGGTTTCCAGAAGAAGGGTCTTTTAGTATAAGGCAATTAAATGCACCAAAACAATCACTAGAAAAAAGGGAAAGTGAAGTCAGAGAAAAAGTCAAACAATTGAAGAAAAAAAAGAAGTTTGTTCCTTTTCCTGCAGACTGGAAACCTTTTTTTTTTTTTTTTGTGGCTGGATGAAGCAAAACTCAGTGAGAGAAAGTGTGGACAGGCCTTGCCAAAAATGTTACTAATCAAGTGTCCCATTGTGTCAAAAGCAGGATGGACAGGGGCCTGGATCAACCTCCTCCCCGAACACAGAGGCCGGAAGAAAACAACAGACCATCACAATCAACATCGTGTTATTCAGTATGAGACCAGGTAGAATCATTCGCAGCTTCACCTTCCTGGACAACGAGCATCACTCCTAACCAACCTCCCTTAGCCTACACTGAAAAAAAACCTTGTTGGATCTACTCAATTCAATAGTGGACATTGGTTGCACACAATGTTTTTGTGTTGGCAATAATGCACTGTGTTATGTTAATGTAACACAAATCAGGTATGTTAACTGAACAAAAATATTTTGTGTTGTTAGAAAATGACTGTAATGTGTTTGAATAAAGCAAATTCAGCTCTGCAATCATTTCTCTCCAATTGGTTGCTTTACTTTAACATAACTCAATTTATTTTTTTCAAACACTATTTGATCACTTAAATTTAACATTCAAATTGTATTTTCATATTTGTTACTTTTTTTAATAAATATAAATAAATGATCCCAAATGGACATCAGTGTAAATTAAAACAATTCTAAATTTGAATCCAGTAAATTATCTTTTAAGCATCATCAACTTTCTTCCGATCTAAAATGATGACATTACAAACATTACCTAACAGGCCTTTAATTTCCATAACTTGGAAGAAGTCAAAATGGCACATGTAGACTCAGAAAACCATCCTATCATTTTACATTATAACAGTGTGTTGATGCCTACATTGCACCAAAATGTAAAATAAAACTGGCATAAAGTTTTCCACTGATTAAAAAAAAGCCATAAAACATAAGTGTATTTGTTTTGCATGTCAACACTAACTGTAATGACTAATTGTTGCTGTGACATTAGAATAGAAGAGAATAGAACTTTATTGTCGTTATACATACAATGAAATTCCATTCAGAATAACCATCCAGAGGAGAACAGACAAGACTAACATAGGGGAGATGGGTGTCTACAGCTGCTCCCACTACAGGTGCCGCTGCTACAATCAATCCCCAGAAGAAAGGAAACAGACGCAAAACAGGGTAGTCAGGTTAATAAAAATTCATTTGGTATCAGGGTCCAAAAAAAACACCTTAAGCAAAGCATATTTGCAGATTTAAAGTGAATATGCTTCAAAGCGAATAAGCGAATAGTGATGGATGTTCGTCAGCGGCCGTGGTATGCCAGATCCAGCTCACACAAATCACAGAGAGGGCTGGGGGGAAGAGCATCTGTCACACATTGTCCCGGAGAGATATGATTACCAGCCTCAAGGCCAGCTAGGAAGCTGAATTTCTGATAATGCAGATGTTGTTTTGGAACAGGCTGCTTGTTATTTTCCAACAGCCTTCAGCTTCACTGGGGAACCCATTCAGTAAATCCAGTATTCCAAATTCATTTAGTTACCGTTATCGCCGCGCAGGAACCGGACTTTATCTCCAGATCTAATCCCTTTCACATGAGAGCACGTTCTCAGCTGGACTACGCATCCAGCTTGCAGCTCAGGTCCAACAGGCTTTGAGTCTGAGTCTGTACGGCTCTGCACAGTCCATCTATCTGGTTGTGCAGTCTTGGCAAATGTCGAACTGCTGTCCAGATTTTCTTAATTTCCCGGTAAATCAGGTATCCTCCAAGCCCAAACAGAAGAAATCCCGTTACCAAATAGCCGAATATATATACGTCTTCCACATCCTCAACCGCCAGAGCTGAGAGGCACACAGGTCTCCACGATCTCCAAGAATCGAAGACGTATCCTACGGGGTCTGTTCCACTCGGACACGCTTTCCCCGATCTCATAGTGGAGAAAATTCGATCAGTGGTGTTGAGGGCCCAGTTTGCCAGATCCATGATGCTTCTTAATCTTATTCTTATTCGGTCAGTGTGAAAGAGACGCACTTACAGCAAGCAGGAGAGATGGGGAGGGCAGGAAGGCAGGAGAGAGATAGAATGCAACTGTCACCGTCAGAGAGCAGGAGGGAAAGTGGTATGCAAAGTTTGGGCACCCCTGATAATTTTCATGATTTTCCTTTATAAATCATTGTTTGTTTGGATCAGCAGTTTCAGTTAAATATATCATATAGCAGATGAACCCAGTGATATTTGAGAAGTGAAATGAAGTTTATAGGATTTACAGAAATTGTGCAATAATTATTTAAACAAAATTGGCCAGGTGTATAAGTTTGGGCACCCTTGTGGTTTTATTGATTTGAATACCTTTAGCACTAATTATTGGAACACAAAATTTGTTTTGTAAGCTCATTGACCCTTGACCTACATACACAGGTGAATCCAATAATGAGAAAGGGTTAAGGTGGCAACTTGCAAGTGTTTCTCCTCTTTGCATCTTCTCTGAAGAGTGGCAACATGGGAGCCTCAAACAACTCTCAGATGAGCTGAAAACAAAGACTGTTCAACATCATGGTTTTGGGGAAGGATCCAAAAAGCTCTCTCAGAGATTTCAGCGGTCAGTTTCCACTGTGAGGAACATAGTGAGGGAATGGAAGACCACAGGCACAGTTCTAGTTAAGGCCCGAAGTGGCAGGCAGAAAAATCTCAGATAGGCAGAGGTGAAGGATGGTGAGAACAGCCATAGTCAACCCACAGAGCAGCTCCAAAGACCTACAACATCATCTTGCTGCAGATGGTGTCACTGTGCATCGTTCAACTATTTAGCACACTTTGCACAAGGACAGGCTGTATGGGAGGGTACTGCAGAAGAAGCCTTTTCTGGACACACGCCACAAATGGACTCGCTTGAGGTCTGCTAAACACATCTGGAGAAGCCAGATTCATTTTGGAATAAGGTGCTGTGGACTGATGAAACTAAAACTGAGTTATTTGGACATAATAAGGGGCAGTATGCATGGAGGAAAAAGAACACAGTATTCCAAGACAAACACTTGGTACCCACAGTAACATTTGGTGGTGGTTCCATCATGCCGTGGGGCTGTGTGGCCAGAGCAGGTACTGGGAATCTTGTTAAAGTTGAGGGTCGCATGGATTCCAGTCAATATCAGCAGATTCTTGAGAACAATGTTCAAGAATCAGGGACAAAGTTGAAGTTGTGCCGGGGCTGGATACTTCAACAAGACAGCAACCCTAAACACTGCTCAGAATCTACTGAGGCGTTCATGCAGAGGAACAAGTACAATGTTCTGGAACGGCCATCTCAGTCCCAGACCTGAATATTATTGAAAATCTGTGGTGGGATTTAAAGTGGGCTGTCCGTGCTCCGAAACCATCAAACCTGACTGAACTGGAGATGTTTTGGAAAGAAGAATGGTCCAAAATACCTTCAACCAGAATCCAGACTCCCATTGGAAGCTATAGGAAGCATTTAGAGGCTGTTATTTCTGCAAAAGGAGGATCTACTAAATATTGATATTTTTGTCAACAATTATTGCACACTTTCTGTAAATCCCATAAACTTAATATCACTTCTCAGATATCACTGTTTTCATCTGCTATATGATATATTTAACTGAAATTGCTGATCCGAACAACCAATGATTTATAAAGGAAAATCATGAAAATTATCAGGGGTGCCCAAACTTTTGCATACCACTGTACCACAGCTCCAAGTTCAAACAAAACACAGCTGCCATAATGGCCAGCACTAGTGGTGGGCGGATCGATCCAACTATCAATAATGTTGATACCAACTTTGGTATTGATACTGATCAATAAGCAGTGTAATGAGATCAATACTTTAGCTTCAGTTTCTCTCCTGTATGCAGTGCTGTGGTTTTATCAAAGATGCGAGCTGACTGTTTAAGTGCAGCTCCTGTCTACAGCACAGAGCAGGCACACTTTGCTCCTCCCCTCCCCGCAGTGTTTTGACGTTATACCGTCACATGGCACATAACAAATTTTACTTGGGAAAAAAAGGAATTTATCAGCGGCCTGCGGGACACTTGACATTTTGCTTTCCCCTCCAATTAAGAGGAGTTAGCGAGATGTCAAAAAGTAACTTAAAGGGCCAAATTGTCTTATATTATTGATATCAATCTCGGGGCCAGAAGCATAAATGTTTTATAACATTGTGGAGTGATAATTTTGTACACCTTGTCTATTTAAGAAAAAAATCCAGAAAATTAGTGAATGAAGTTTTTTTTTTTTAACATTTTGTATTATACTTCTGAACACTATACCTGGAAAAAAATGTTAATTTGTTCTTGAGAGATTATTTTGTACACTTTATTTAAGAAAAAATCTGGACATCACAATGTATGGGGAAAATTGTTTGTTACTGTTCTATTGTTTCAGAACTAAAACTTTTATTTTGATAAAGTATTTTCTATTTACCTATAAACTTTGTCCAATTCTATCCTGATTTTTAACTGATTAATTTTCCAAAATAAAAAAAAAAATCACAAAACACTTAAACTTCATTAAAATTCTGTATTTTGACAGGTCACATGATTTGTTTGTGAAGGAAGACACCTGAAAAACCTTCATTAAAAAGTAAGACATTTAATATATTAAAGAATCAGAAGAAATAACACATGCGCATGTGGGACTCAGAGTTCAGGAAGAGACAGGCCTGTGTGTGCTCTGTCTCTCTCTCCCTTCTGAGCCCGTGTTCCTAATTAACCATAACATCTTTATACTGCAACTATCTACACATAAACGGAGTCTGGGTGCTGCAGGTTGGCCTTCATCATTTGGTCTTGTCCAAGCTGGTTCTCAGGACTCAGATTCCTCTCATCAGTGATAAAGCCAAAAACCATTTCTTCTCCCCTGATGTTTCAATTTAATCAATACAGAGCAATCTTGTCCAGGTTAATAACAGAACATGGTGATGTTTTAATTGTACGTACTGTGGCCGAACCTCCAAGATAAGATGCACTGAGAAGTTACTCAGGCACTTTCTAATGCTTGATGTATCTATTTATTTATTAAAATGTCTGTTGTTTGCTTCAGCCACTGTTTATTAATTAATTTCCTGGAGTTTACTTTTAAACATTTGTCCATTTGACATTTTACTCTTTGGGTAAAAAATAAAACCCCAACAATTTACTTTGTATCAGATCAATACCAAATCTTGCAATATCAGACACCACTAACCAGCACCTGTGCTTATAAAGGGGAAGACCCTGCCCACAAGGGGTGGCATATAAGTCAGGTTCCACCCCTCACACCATGTTGTTGTTTGCTGATACTGTGTCCCTGCTGTTTGTTCTCATCAACAGTCCTGTTCTGTTTGTAACACTCTGTGCTGAAGCTGAAGGAAATGTTTCTACAGTGTTAGATGATACAGCTCCAAACTAAATCACTGACTAACTAATGACGCTCTGATACAGCTAAACATGATTTATGATACAATGTACTTTATTATAAAGTACTTAATCAGACTAAAAACATGGCAGAATGTAAATCAAACTGAGCTGAGTTGCTTTAACCTCCTCTACATCCCTGTTAGGAGGATGAAGGCGCCCTCTTGTGTTGAGCATCAGTTTTCAGATTTCAGTTGTTAACCCGCAGGAAGACATGGAAAACCTTCACTGAGCCTTCAGCAGCTTCAACATCAGCAAAGAGAGGTTTAAATATCTGTAATATTACACTGATGCTGCATTCAGGGACCACAGGGAGAGATGGGAGAGAAAAGTCTCCAGTTTACAAATATCCTAAAACACTCCAGTGCTGGAAAATGTGAAGTAACTTTTCCTGTGATGGTTCAGTACATTAAAATCCTGCTTTATTGTAAAAACCAATAAGTAAAAGACAACCTTACTAATTTTTCCATAATGATGCTGATTTAGTGAAGAAATTTGAATCTTCAGCTCTAAACATGAACTCTGACCTTTGTGGTGTTTCTGGAGGAAAACTGCTTCAGTTCTTCTCTCAGATTAGTTTCACATTTTCAGATCTGAGTGAGATCCTGGAATGAAGACAGAAGAAAAGACTTTGAACAAAATTTGATTTATTATAATAACCCTCAGTTTGTTCACACATTAAACATGAAAAATTAAATGATCTCCTAATTGATAGTTACAGTTTTACAATAACTCATTTGGTTGATAGACCACAGATATAACCTCTATCAAACAGATAAATGTAATTACAGATTTCTTTCCAAATGTCCAAAGTGATGAGAAGAAAATCTGTGTGATAAAAGAAGGTCTGCTGATTTCTCTGTTAAGGTGGAAGAGAATCAACAACATACAAATTCTTAGATTTTGACTGTGTTCATGTTAAACCATGTTGTTGTTTGCTGATACTGTGTCCCTGCTGTTTGTTCTCATCAACAGTCCTGTTCTGTTTTTAACACTCTGTGCTGAAGCTGAAGGAAATGTTTCTACAGTGTTAGATGATACAGCTCCAAATTAACTCCAAATTAACTCACTGACTAACTAATGATGCTCTGAAACAGTTTAAGATGTTTTTTTTGACACAAGGTACTTTATTATAAAGGGTTTGATCAGACTAAAAACATGGCAGAATGTAAATCAAACTGAGCTGAGTTGCTTTAACCTCCTCTACAGTACATCCCTGTTAGCAGGATGAAGGCGCCCTCTTGTGTTGAGCATCAGTTTTCAGATTTCAGTTGTTAACCTGCAGGAAGACATGGAAACCTTCACTGAGCCTCCAGCAGCTTCAACAACATCAGCACAGAGAGATTTAAATATCTGTAATATCACACTGATGCTGATTGGAGAGAAGACCTTCCAGCCAAGACCAAAAAAAAACCCTGAAACACTTCATATTGGTTAAAGAAAAAATGAAAAACTGAAAGTTTCTTTTTTTTTTTTTTACTAATATCCTGGAAGATCCCGGGAGACAGAATAAAAGACTTTTTTCAAACTTTTATTTATTACAAACAAATTCAGTTTGTTCACACATTAAATATAATGAATGATCTCATCACTGATTATAATTATAATGACAATTTTATAATAACTCATTTGTTTGATAGACCACAAAATATTTGCACTATCAAACAGATAAATGTAATTATAGATTTCTGTACAAATGTCCAAAGTGATGAGAAGAAAATCTGTGTGATAAAGGAAGCTCTGCTGATTTCTCTGTTAAGGCCCATGAAGTAGAAGAGAAACAACAACATACAAATACATCAATACAAATATTCAGCAAACAGTTAGAGCACAGAGAAGTTTACATTTTCATGTGGAGAAATATTTTTGGAAATAAAAATCATCATGAGCAGTGATCGCCTCCATGGTTAAACAGACACACCCCAAAACTCCAAAACATCAAGAGAACAACTAGAAGATGTCAAGGTCCCACCCATAATGTTTGACTGACAGCTGATCTCTGTGCAGTGCAGAAATGCAACAATGATGGAGAGAAAATAACATGAAACTAAAATACAGATTTAAACCCACTTCAGTCTATTTCAGCTTAATGAGCTCAGAACTGCTTCCAACATTGTAAAGCCTCAGTCCAGCATAGAGCGGCTGAGTGAATGTGGTCTGGACTCTGTGGAGCAGAGTCATGGTTTCAGAGATGCTGTAGAAGGACAGAATACCTGCTCTGTGATCCAGGTACACTCCTACTCTGGAGGACCGAGGACCTGAGACAGGAGTTTCAATGTTGTTGTACCAAAATGTAAAACTGTTGTTGGTACAATTTAATGCCCAAGATTTGTCATTATGTCCAAAACAACATTCACTCCCTGCTCTGCTGATATTCTTGTATGTGACTGCTACGTAAACTCTCCCTCTCCACTCCACCTCCCAGTAACAACGTCCAGTCAGACTCTCTCTGCTCAGGACCTGTTCCCAATAAGTGAATCTGTCTGGATGATCAGAATAAGACTGTTTTACGAAAAATAAAAATTTTACTTTTCTGTTCCCCTCTGATAATATAAGATGTGTGTTTGCTGTGTTTGGATCCAGTGTGATTTCATGTGAATATTTTAAGAATTCAGCTCTGGTCTTTGGCTCTGGTTGTGGCAGTGAAACATCCACTTCAGTGACTGTCAGTGAGATGTTTGTCCGTTCCTCTCTCAGGATGTCCTGTAGTTTCTCTCTGAGCTCTGACACAGCTGCTGTCACATCCTCAAAGTATCTCAGAGGACGGATATTGATGCTGGATGAGTGTGTAGACTCACTGAGTGCTGACAGTGAGGGGTAGTTGTGTAGAAACTGGATGTGATCCTCTGTGTGTGAGAGCTGCTTCAGCTCAGCGTCTTTCCTCTTCAGCTCAGTGATCTCCTGCTCCAGCTTCTCCTGAAGCTCTTTGACTCGACTCACTTCAGTTTCCTGCTGGGATCTGATCTGCTGCTTCACATCAGAGCTTCTTTTCTGGATCACACGGATCAGCTCAGTGAAGATCTTCTCACTGTGCTCCACTGTTTTATGAGCAGACTGATTGATGGCCTCCACCTCCTGTTGAAGCAGCTTCACATCTTTCTCTCTGTCCTGGATTCTCTGCTGGATGTTTAGTCGACTCACCTCGAGCTCTCTCTGCCTCTCAGTCCTTTCTGCTGCAGCTGAGACTGTGTGGTGGCCTTTATGTTCATCCACAGGGCAGAGATAACAGATACTCTGCTGATCAGTACGGCAGAACATCTTCATCACCTCATCATGACGAGAGCAGATGTTCTCCTGGAGCTTCTTGGAGGGCTCCACCAGCTTGTGTTTCTTTAATGGAGCCACATCATAATGAGGCTGAAGGTGTTCCTCACAGTAAGAGACCAGACAGACCAAACAGGACTTCACTGCCTTCCTTTTTCTCCCAGTGCAGACATCACAGGCCACATCTTCAGGTCCAGCATAGCAGTGATCAGCAGGAGCAGCTTGGAGTCCAGTCTTCTTCAGCTCCTCCACTAAAACTGCTAACATGGTGCTTTTCACCAGGACAGGCCTCGGTGTGAAGGTCTGTCTGCACTGAGGGCAGCTGTAGATTCTCTTCTCCTCTACATCCCAGAAGTCTTTAATACAGTTCATGCAGTAGCTGTGTCCACAGGGAATAGTCACCGGATCCTTCAGTAGATCCAAACAGATCGAACAAGAGAAGGTTTCTCGGTCCAGCTGAACTCCTTTCTGCGCCATTTCTCCTCTCAGTGTCAGCGACTGTGTGAGTTTCACTTCCTGATAACTGAAACTAGTCTGAGCTCTGATCTAAACAACATGAATGTCTGCAGTGAATGGGGCCTATCAGCTCTCACACAACTCTACATGTTCGTTACACCCAGCTTCAAAGTGCAGATCTGAAGGGGAGGGAACAAGGAGACATGTGGACAGAGAGGAGGTGCTGAGTTAGAGAGCAGGAAGCAGAGGGAGGGTTATCAGGCTGGGACTCATTCCAGGAAGAGGAGCGAGAGAGACTGTGTTTAATTGTTTGGCTGTTCAAACCTTTAACAAAAATAATAATCTCATTCTTCTCAGTTCATATTCTAAAGCTGCTAATTTAATCACTTCTATTCCTTACAATAATTCAAATTCTCCAAATGAAGAGAGAAAATGGTGACAGCTTGTCAGAGACTGAGCTGGTAAACCTGGGACACCTAAACAGTTATACCTTTTCTCCTGTGTGAGAATATAGAGAGCCCAAAACTGTGTTACACATAGAAGCAGGAGGCACCTTAGAGGTGTAAAAAAAAAATGTTAGAAGAATTTTTAGTTCCTCAGTTAAATTCATGCAGCTCTTTGCTTTGTACAGAAAGTATGCAGAACACAGTGTGACACCAACATTACCCTCAATGTAACCACACTGACTAAAAACTGGTGTATAGAAGATCACCACACATATTTCACTCCTGCAGGGCACAACACCACAGCACTGAAAGCACCACACACAGGTAAACTGTGCTGTCAGGTGTCAGAGATGCACATTTTTATTGTGAAATAAAACCAACACAGTTTTCATTCATCCACGATTCCTGAGACATTTCTTTTACTGGTGTGTTATTGCAGAGCTGTAGTGTAACAGTCTCTATTGTGGTTCTGTTTCTATTATTTCCTCATAAGCAGTTTTCTCTCACAGCTGCCATTTTCTCCTTTACCCATAGGTTTAACCTCATTGTTACGCCCCAGTCTAGGGGCTAGAGTGCAACACTAGAAGTTGGACAGGCGGCCCCCTTGCCTCAGCCCGAGAAGAACCACACACCACAAGCGGGTCAGACATAACGATTTGACAGTTTATTGAATGTGCGAAAACATAGGCTCCGGGGTGGGCCAAGGCCAAAACAACAAACAAAACAGATAACCCAGGGGGGAAGAAACTATTCGCTACCCCTTACTCCCTAACCACCAACAGGAGAAAAGATCTTCAAAAGGAAATGGCAGCTCACCCCTTCTGCTTCGCACCTGAAACACACGGAAAAAAACACACTTGGCTCTGGAAATGGGTGGATGAGGCAAGGTCTGACACACAATATGCTCAGCTCGGCCGCCGTCACGGGTGCTGGCTGCAATGAGCCTTTGAGCTGTCAGCTGGCTATCAGCTGGTACCCGGAGCCAATTGCCAGTCGCCAGATGGAGTGCCAAACCCTCGGGGTGGCTGTAGCTCAGTAGGTAGAGCAGGTCACCTACTGATCGGAAGGTCAGCGGTTCGAATCCTGGCTACTCCGGGCTACATGCCAATGTATCCTTGGGCATGATACTTAACCCCAAGTTGCTCTCCGACCGTTCTGTCGGAGTATGAATGTGAGTGAATGTTAGGTAATTAAAAGCACTTAGCTTCATAAAAATGGAAGTGCTTGTATAAATGGGAGTGCATGGGTGAATGCAAACAGGTTGTATAAGCGCTTTGAGTGCTCATACTGAGTAGAAAAGCGCTATATAAGAACTAGTCCATTTACCATTTACCTCAGGATGTCCAATCGCCAGTGAAGGAGGCGGGGCCGCCGAGAACATCCAACTCCTGCGGGAAGAGGACACTGGGACACAGACAGATACACAGGCAGTTACACACACGAATTTCGGCCAGGGCCGTAACAGTCATGTTTCAGATTCATTTGTAGTTGTTGCTCAGAAACATTCCTTGAAAAAAAAAATCAGCCACAAAATGATCACAAGTTATTTGAGTCAACTGAATTCCTTTTCAATACAGGGCATTTTAAATTAAGTATATTTCATATATTAATTTACTGTAGGCCCTATTATTTATATTATTCAATTCAATTTCAATTCAATTTTATTTATATAGCGCCAAATCACAACAAACTGTCGCCTCAAGGCGCTTTGTATTGTGGGTAAAGACCCTACAATAATACAGAGAAAACCCAACAGTCAAAACGACCCCATATGAGCAGCACTTGGTGACAGTGGAAAGGAAAAACTCCCTTTAACAGGAAGAAACCTCCAGCAGAACCAGGCTCAGGGAGGGGGGGTCATCTGCCGCGACCAGTTGGGCTGAGGGGAGAGAAAGACATGCTGTGGAAGAGAGCCAGAGATTAATATCAATTAATGATTAAATGCAGAGTGGAGTATAAACAAAGTAAATAAGGTGAATGAGAAACAGTGCATTATGTGAACCCCCCCAGCAGACTAGGCCTATAGCAGCATAACTAAGGGATGGTTCAGGGTCACCTGATCCAGCCCTAACTATAAGCTTTATCATAAAGGAAAGTTTTAAGCCTAATCTTAAAAATAGAGAGGGTGTCTGTCTCCTGAATCCAAGCTGGGAGCTGGTTCCACAGAAGAGGCGCCTGAAAGCTGAAGGCTCTGCCTCCCATTCTACTCTTAAGTATCCTAGGAACCACAAGTAAGCCAGCAGTCTGAGAGTGAAGTGCTCTATTGGGGTGATATGGGACTATGAGGTCTTTGAGATAAGATGGGGCCTGATTATTCAAGACCTTGTATGTGAGGAGAAGGATTTTAAATTCTATTCTAGATTTAACATTATAGTGTCAAAGTTTCATGTACTACATTAACTGTTGTTTATGTTAAAATTTCTGCATTTTCTGTCATGGTCCTGGTCTGTGCCCAGTGTTTTGTGTTGTTTAATGTACTGTTTCTTTTGTTTAGCTCCTGGCTTATGTTTAGGTGGCGCTGGTATCTTGTCTCTGTGCTTTGTTTATCCTCTGTCCTCGTGTTAAGTTTTATTTTGTTTTATTTTGGTGTTGTCTTGTTTCTTGTGCAGCGTGTTTAGTTTTCCTTCCTGTGTCTCCCTCCCAGGTGTTCCTCATCGCCTCATTACCTAGTGTGTATATATTTTCTGCATTCTAGTCAGTTCTTTGTCAGGTTGTTGGTTATGTCATGGTGGAGTGTTTGGGTGCTTATGTTGTGTCTTGGATTATGTACCTTGCCTTGCTCCCAAGAGGACTTTGTATTTTTGCCTTTTTGATTCAACAATAAATTCCTTTTAAGTTAAGTCTGTCTACAGTGTCCTGCATTTGGGTCCAACTCTGCCCGACACACCACCCACTATGACATTTTCTGTGTGTGTTTCTATGATAACACACAGTTTATGCAGGCACTTTTGTCCTACAAAAGGTGAAGGGCTCAGAAGAAGTCCCAACAGGAATGCCTTCAACCACTGGGCACCCAGTGTCCTGACTTGATCCGTAATAATGGACTTGGCCCATCACCAATTTTTTGAGTCTCTGGTTTCATTCTATTAGATAAAGCTAGAATTCAAATATTAATCTTCATGGCAGGATATCGGGCCAGTGGATTTTTAAAAACTTTAATTATAAACTTATATATTACAGATGTATAAAAGTCAGTATAACCTATTTGAACTATATTTTTATATTTCCGTCATTTAATAAAAGTACACAAGATGTGGTCTGTGGATTACAGAAACAAACTAAAGAGGTCGCACATGAAGCAGGACAGAAGGAAGATCAGTGAGCTCCTTCAGTGGCCACCAGAAGCTCTCGGCCTGTTGTGAATCCAGGTGATAACCTGAGGCCTTCATTAATTCATTATACTCCCCACTCCTCCCACCTACTCGGCCATGTACTTGAGTGTAAACTGGCTGATTCCTCTTCCCATAAAGGGACAGGCAGCAAACCCACACTAACAGAGCTGCTGGGAGAGGCAGAGCACCACGTGAAAGACGGGACATTCAGCCCCATATTCCAGAAGTGAAACTGAAAGTGTGAGAGAGCATCAGCAGCATTACAGTCAAGTCCCATTTGTCTCTAAAATAAGATTCACCTGCATCCATCAGGTTTTTCTCATTAACACAACAGAGTCGCTACAACAATGGTGAGTGCAGCTGATCACATTTGCCGATTTACTGATCACATTACTATTTCATTTCATGCTGACTAATCACAGTCACAGTGGTTCCAAAAGAAATCTGCTCATTTAGCCAAAGATCCATTGTATGTTTTTCACAGAGTAAGCAGAGCTGTGTTAGCAGGACTATTCTTCTGTATAAATCAGTGGTTCTCTATTTTTTTGTGGCCAGTCCCTCATATATCAATATTTTCCAATGAACAGTAAAAACAGGGACAGGAAGTTTCAATTCAATTTATTTCAGTGTATTTATATAATGCTATTTAACAAGAGTTATCTCAAGGTGCTTTATATTGTAAGGTAAAGACCCTACAATATTAGAAAGAAACCCAAACAATTACACTATCCCCTATAAGCAAGCATTTTTTTTCAACAGTGGGAAGGAAAAACTTCCTTTTAACAGCAAGAAACTGCCAACAGAACCAGGCTCAGAGAGGGGCAGTCATCTCAGTTGGGGGTGAGGAGGAAGAGAGCCCAGAGAGAGACAGAACAAAAGACACACTATAGGAGAGGGACCCAGAGTTCAATAAATAGTAATGATTAAATATAGTAGTGGTGTATAAACACAAAGTGAAAAGAGGTGAATGAAAAATAAAAAGACTCACAGGAACCTCCAGCAGTCTAGGCCCATTGCAGCATGACTAAGGGTGGGTGGGTCACCTGATCCAGCCCTAACTATAAGCTTTATAAAAAAAAAAGGCATATTTTAAGCAAAACCGAAATCCAAACTGTGAGCTGGTTCAATAGTAGAGAGGCCTGATGGCTGAAGGCTCTGCCTCCCATTTTATTTTCAAAATGCTGGGAACCACAAGCAAGCCCACAGCTCCAAGTGCTCTATTAGGATAATAAGGTACTATGGACTTTTTAAGATAAGATGGGACCTGATTATTGAAGATTTTAGGTGTGAGAAAAATCAATCAAGAGAAGCTACCTAACAGGACAAAGAAAGCAAAACTGAATATCAAGCGCACGACACAAGGACCACCAAAGCAAAACAGGAAGAGGAAACACAAACTTGGACTAGACACATGAACTTGATACAAAGACACAAGACAGACTAAAGGCAGGACTCACTGTGGTGAGAGCTGTGGCTCAGCTGGAGGAGACACTCAAGAAAGAAGAAGCTGTTTGAGGCCAAAGAGCTGAAGTGGGTCCAGCAGTATGCAGTGGATGTGACTCTTGATCCTGATACAGTGCATCCTAATCTCATCCTGTCTGATTATGGAAAACAAGTAAATCACAGTGACCTGAGGAAGAGTCTTCCAGATAACCCAGAGAGATTTACACTTTATTGTAATGTTTTAGGAAAGCAGAATTTCTTTTCAGGCAGATTTTACTTTGAGGTTCAGGTTAAAGGAAAATCTAAATGGGATTTAGGAGTGGCCAAAGAGTCGATCGACAGGAAAGGAAAAATCATACTGAGCCCTAAGAATGGTTTCTGGAGTGTAGCACTGAGAAATGGAAATGAGTACAGAGCTCTTACTGGTTCTCCATTCCCCCTCTCTCTTCAGTCTGCACCTGAGAAGGTAGGGGTGTTTGTGGATTATGAGGAGGGTCAGGTCTCCTTTCATGATGTAGATACTGCTTCTCTCATCTACTCCTTCACTGAATGCTCCTTCACTCAGAAACTCTACCCATACTTCAGTTCCTGTGATAATGATGATGGTAAAAACTCTGCACCTCTGATCATCTGTCCTTAGTGTTGAAAGGAGGATTAGTCAGGGTATAGCACTCGTGATGGACAAGTCATTAGCCAATGAGCATGAGTTTTCTGGAGCTTGACTGCAGCTGCTCTGGTCTCATTTTAGTTAACACAAAAATACTAATCTATAGATTAACATCAGTATGTAAAGGCTTTAAAAAATTGCAACATAAGTTTAGTTTGCATTAATAGAACAATGTAAATTGAGTTTCTCTTATTGGTGCAGTGCTCCACAACAGTCCTATTTGAATGTTATCACATAGAAATCCAATTATATTCTTACTATCATATATTGTCAGTGAGCTGTTTTGTGGTGTGGTGGGTCATTGGGTCATTGGGCAGTGCTGTGACTATCTGGGAAGTGACTAGATTTGTAGCAAGTTAAACAAGCTGTTAGAAGCAAAGTTTGCATTCCCAGTGTTCTCAATATTATTCAGTATTATTCACCTCATGTGTGGGTTTTAATGCTATGACTGATTGGTGGTCCTTATCTAAATGGTATTCAACAGTTTGAAGAATATATGTCTTCAAAAAAACTTGCCAAGAATCCATCTATTAATATAATGTCATGCATCATATCTCACTTAACATATTTGAGCCTGTACGTATAGTTTCGACCCTGTTGAATAATTTGATTAGAGAAAACACTAAATAAAGTCAAGCTTGTGCACCCAGATGTTGGTTCTCTTTGAGTAAACATTCTCAGTGATGAAGTTTAACAAATCCAGATACAGGTCCTCCCTCAGTGACGATCACCTGTCCACTGTCAGTCGCAATTTCACTTCAGACATTGAACCTGACTTTAATGCACTTGTGCAAGCCCAAAACAGACTAGATTTCTCTCAGTGAACAAGAAAGGAACTGAAAACTTCTTTAACTTCTTTAAAATTTAAAAGATTACTGGCAAACTGGTGATTACTGGCAGAACTGTTGTATCAAGAAATCACTTAAATAGAACCTCGCAAAAAATCTCCAAAAAAATAAAAAAAATCTCAAAAAGCAACTCTTCATGCCACAATCTTAAAAAAAAAAGACAGCTGAGAAAAAAAAGCCACTGACATCCATCATTCTGGAGAGGGTTACAAAGCCATTTCTAAGGTTTTAGGACCCCAGTTAACCACAGTGAGAGCTGTTATCCACTAACCATAAACTGGAAATTGATTTGGATAAAATTCAAAAGATGTTTGAAACATATTACAAATCTTTATATAGTCAAACTATACGTGCTGATAATAAGAGAGGCTCTTATGGTAGCCTCTCTTGGAACGTGGCTGCAGGCAGGGATGCCATGCAAGCCCAAATCTCTTTAATTGGTTTATTGAACCCCCTAGCTCAAGCTATATGCCAAGATACGGCATTAAAAAGTATCCTAATAGGCAAGGAGGAACATAAAATAAGCCTATACACAGACGATGTTCTAGTTACAATAGCAGAACCTGATTCAGGTTTACCAGTGTTAATGAGAATGTTGGAAAGATATGGTTCATACTCGGGTTATACCCTCAATGTCAATAAAACACAGGTCTTAACTTTTAATTTCCACCCAGAACAAGCTCTAATATCCAAATATAAGTTTAATTGGAATTCAACCAGCATTAAATACTTAGAAATATATCTGCCTAAAAACTTGTCACAAATATACAATATCAACCATATCCATGTCAATAAAGAAATATACAGTGATCTTAGGAACTGGAGCCTGCTCCCTCTCGACCTTGGTGACAGAATACAGATAATCAAAATGAAAATCCTTCCCAAACTATTGTACCTTTTTCTTCCCTTACCTGTATCTATTCCTGAGAAGCAGTTTAGGGAATGGAACAAACATATTTCAAGATTCATCTGGCTCAATAAAAGACCAAGAGTAAAGTTTTCTACCCTGCAGTTACTGAAGGAGAGAGGGGGTTTGGCTCTACCTTCTTTGAGAGATTATTACATATCTGCTCAACTGAGAACTTTGGTGTGTTGGTGCAACCCATCTTATAGCACAAAATGGAAAAACATTGTATGGTCTCACTGCAGTGTGTACAGTTATTGAAAAAACTAAACCTATGGCTTTTGACACTCTATGTAAGCTGTATGGGCTGGAGAAACAAGATATTTCTAGGTACTTACAGCTTCGCAATTATATCTGGAGTAGAATAAATAATGGTACCCTTGGAGATTTTTCAATTATTAAAATTTTCATTAATGCATATAACTCTGGAAGTAACAAAGCTCTTGTAAATAAATTATACCAATGCCTGATCAATCTTAAAAGGGACTCAACAAACTATATAAAACAAAAATGGGAAAAAGAAATTAATATTGTGGTTCCACAGGATATGTGGACAAGCATCTGGAGAACGCAGTTTACATCAACCAACTCCAACAGCTGGTGGGACTTTGGCTGGAAGACCATCATCTGCTTCTTCATAACACCAAAACAAAAGTCTAAATTCAGTGCTACAACTGCATCCTATTGGAGAAACTGTGGGGAAGTCAAGGCAGACCATGGACACATATTCTGGACCTGCCCATCTATACAACCCTTCTGGATAGAAGTACAGTAATCCCTCACTTATCGCGGGTGTTACGTTCCAGGACCACCCGCGATAAGTGAAAATCCGCGAAGTAGGGACGCTATATTTATTTTAATACTTATACATTATTTTAGTAGTTATACACTATTTTAAGTTTTTATAAACCCTCCCCACACACTTATACACCAAATATATACTTTACTGTACAACACGTACTACGCATGTGAAGAACGAGTACTGCAAAAACCCGCGAAACAGTGAAAATACCGCAATAAATATTATACACTAATATTGATTGAAAACCCGTAAAATAGCGAGTCCGCGAAAAGCGAACCGCGAAGTAGCGAGGGATTACTGTAAAGAAATAATCTTAAAAACATTGGGATTTAACATAAACTACTCATTCACACTAATGGTCTTGGGATATCTTCCAGATGATCTTACTACAGACTAGTGTTGTAGTCAAGACCACCTAACCCGAGACCGAGACAAGACCAAGACCAGAGGGTATCGAGACCGAGACAAGACCAAGACTTTTAGGGTCCGAGACCAGTCGAGACCAAGACCGAGGGGGGGCGAGACCGAGACAAGACCAAGACCAGTGCCTGACACTACATGACACAATAAAATGTGAAACATGATCAAAATCACTTCTCAAATTGATCTGAAAGATCCGCATTCCCATAAAATCATCCTGATATTAAACACTCACAGCTCAAATAAATATAACCATCTTTATTTAATACTCCTGGGTGACTTCTATCATTTATCACAGAATGTAAAAAATTATTCATAGTTCATCACAATAGTCTTAACTTTTCTCTGCCTTTCATAAACAATACATAAAGTTGTGTTGTTTTTAAACCAACAACCTTTGTAAAAATGGGTGCTTTTTCAAAACCACATAGCTAAATGTGTAAAACTGAAAAAACACTCATCAACAGTAAGAACTAAAGCCTTTAATCTTATACAGATTAAAGCTGCAGGATGTAACTTTTATAAAAAATCTGGTTTTTACATATTTGTTAAAACTGTCACCATGTCAGACAGTATGAGACCGATAATCTGCGAAAAAAATGGAGCTCCTCCACCTCCTCCCTGAACCGCTCCCAGTCAAAAACAACCAGTCAGAGCCAGGAGGAGGGTCTTAGCACTGTCAATCACTCCTGGTGTATGCTGCTCAATGTAGTTGTGTGCGACACTTCATAATTTGGTATCGATCCTATGTAAAGTAAACACAGGGCCATTATCACTGATACTGATACCAATACTTTTTAATAATTATGAAGAATTTCCATGAAGTTTAACTGGTTTGAGATTTTTTTCCTTTGGATCATTAATTAGTTAAAACCCAGGATAGAATTGGGCAAAGTTTATATGTAAGTAGAAAATACTTTATCAAAATAAAAGTTATTGTTCTGAAACAATAGAACAAAACAATTTTCCCCATACATTGATGTCTGGAATTTTTTTTCATAAATTAAGTGTACAAAATCATCACTCAAGAACAAATGCAAACTTTTTTCCAGGTAGATTTTTCAGAAAGTATAATAAAAAAATTTAATAAAAAATGTTCCTTCATTCACTAATTTTCTACAAATTTAAATTTAAATTTGATTTAAATGTTTCATAGCAAAATATTTTTTTTCCCAAATAAAATATGTTATGCATCACATGACAGTATAACAAAACACTGTGGGGAGGGGAGGAGCAAAGTGCTCTGTGCTGTGACAGGAGCGACACTTAGACAGTCAGCTCGCATCTTTGATGAAACCGCAGCACTGCATACAGGAGAGAAACTGAAGCCAAAGTATCGATCTCATCACACTGATATTGATCAATACCAATACAACGTTGGCATCCATATTATCGATATCAGGATCAATCTGCCCACCACTAGCTCAATGTACTAATGGCGGAGAAACAACTTACTTACTTCTCTGCTGTTACCATTGGTGGTGGCCATGGTAACTTCCGGGTTCTAGCAAGAAATATTCCTCACCCCAGCACTAATGCTAATGCTAATTAGTAAGCTAATACTAACCACCAAATGCCGCTCCCACTTGTTAATTGAATGATGGGGCCTAAGACATAACCAGAAAGCAGTAATCAGTTTTTTTGGACGTGTAGTTACATTTCTTGAGGTGCATGTCAGGTTTGCTTCAGAGAGGATTTTCAGTTATACACAAAGGATCAATGCAGAACTCTAAATCAGGCCTTATTAGATCGATAGAATGATCATTTTTGCATATAATCCAGAAAAGTTACATTTATACATCAAGCATTTAATGTGTCTCAGAGTGCCGTTTCCTTCCACTGTGTTTGCAGAAATCACATAAAAAAATACACAACAAAAACATAATCCAGATTCCTCAGCTGCTAATAGCATTTCCTACATTTGAATATCAGCCACCATATTGTGAGCATAAACTATCACGTTTTTAATGCAACAATAGGAAGTGACATCATCTTGCTGGGAACTGTAGTATTTTATTCTTGAAGGCCTCTCATAGCTCTACTGGTGCTGAAAACTAATGTTTGACTATGGCTTTCTGAATACAAGTAGGGCTGCAACTATCAATTATTTTAGTAAACAAGTATTCAATTGATTACTCCGTCAATTAATCAAGTAATTGGATAAGAAATAATTTTTCATTTTAACAATTCATCAGCATATTTTAACTTCCGTACTGCAGATGTTTCTCTGTGTGAAACAAACAGGGTGGATGGAGCAGCTACAAAGTTCTCTGTTCTTCATGTTGCTGATCAGGTGGTTGATAAAAACATTTTGACGGATCCCCTCTGTACTGAAGGGGGTGGGGGGGCACCGAACGATTGCTAGTGCTAATGGCAGCCCCCCTTTCCCCAGTACACTGTGGTTATAGATCTGTTCTGGTGGCTACAGCTGACGTAAAGAAAAAAATAACAGCTGACATCCTCTGCACAACACGCGCACATTCAAACATGCGCACTCACAGCACAGAGAAGTGGGGGCGTGAAAAAACATCTCAGCGATCCACTCGCGTTAAAGGGGCGTTTTTGTTTTTTTTGGAAATGCTCCGCTTACACGGAGACACCTGAGCTGCAGAGCTGATACGAAACATCAAAGCAACAAATTTGTGTCGAGGATTTTTAATAATCGAATTGCGTTATTCCAAGAATCGTTGCAGCCCTAAAACTTGCATTAAATTTTTAGTTTGTGTATCAAAATACATGAAGGTTGGTATTTACCTTTCATGCTGGGATTTTTTTGTTGAATCGGAAGCCTGAAATTTTCCTTTGATCTTCATTTTCCCTCTTACTTCTCTTCGTGTTCATGCCGGTTGTTATTTCGATTTATGCAGCACACGCGTGACCATAGTGAGATCAAACGTACACACTGTGAATGAAACTGTCCGTGCTCTGTGGTAGATTGCAAACTGCGGTGAAATGATACAGACGTAAGCAGCGATAATAGCAGCGACCTAGCCGGGGCGAAGTCTGTGAGGTGCGCTCCTTTGAGAGGCAGAGGAGCGCAATCGTTGTGGGATTTGAATCAGTACATTTTGCATCCAATAAAAGCAAAGATGTTAACAAATAAATTGGACAGTATTCTGGCAATTTAGTGATATTTCCACAGCTGTGGTCTTGACTGGTCTTGAAATAAAATCCCGAGTCCGCAAGGTCCGAGTCCATGACAAGACCGAGACCAAATGCGGTCGAGTCCATGACAAGACCGAGACCATCAAAAAGCGGTCTCGAGACCGGTCTCGAGACCAAGACCGATCTCGAGTACTACAACACTACTACAGACAGTGCTTATCTTCTAAAGATCCTTCTGGTATCTGTTAAAAAGGCCGTAACAAAATGCTGGCTTTGCAAAGACACCCCTTATACACAGTGACAGTGCACCAGCATAGAATGGATGTAAAGCTGTTAACACTTTAAAATCTATGTGTACCTAAGTAATATTATTAGTATTATTTCTTTTTTTAAATCATCCCCACACCTCATAATGTTATTGTTGATGTATATTGTTTAAAATGTTATAAATAAAAAGTTTAAAAAAAGAACGAAAGAAATAGAAAAGGTCCAGCAATGGCTGACACAGGACCCGTGAGATGCATCAGGCCCTTCAGTTGATCCATCAAGTGTTTGCTGAGGTCTCATCAGAAATAGACTCAGGAGGCACTTAAGGAAGAGAAACTATGAGAAAAGGCTGATTATACAAGAACTGAACTGAAAAACAGGTCTTATGGAGTGGCGATTCCAAATTTTTAATTTTTGGTTTCAATTGTCATTAATGTGTACAGAGAAGGAGAGGATGCTAAAGCCATCTGTAAAACACGGTGGAGGCTCTGTTGTGGTTTGGAGCTGCATTTCAGCCAGTGATGTTGAAGATCTTGTCAAAATTGATGGAATCAAAGTACATTCAGATTTTAATCCACCATGCAATATCAACTGGAGAGTGTCTGATTGGCAGAAATTTCATTTTTCAGCACGACAATGATCCCAAACACACCGCCAGTGCAGCAAAAACATTCCTGGATTTTAAAAACACACACACACAATGGAACACAATCAGTCATGGATTGGCCTCCCCAGAGTCTGAACCTCAAAATTATTGAAGCAGTGTGGGATCATCTTGACAGACAATGGAACAAAAGGCAGAAACATCCAAAGAAGAACCTCAGAGTTCTGGCTGTGTTGAAGAATAAAGGTGGTCATAACAAATATTGACTTTCAAACTCTTTAGAATTATACAAACTCCATTTTTATCACTGCACCTATTTTCTATTTTCCAAGAAAAATGTAATGAAGGGCGACTCAAGACTTTTGCACAGTATTGTATATCTCTTAGCATTAAAACGCTCATTTTTCCTTCATTTAAGTTGGTTATTTCACTACATCTCTCAAGATTTCTAAAACCAGACACCAGGTCAGACAGTATGCTACTAAAAGAAGATTCATATCAAATTAAGCATGCATAATGGCTGATTTGATGATCACACACAATGAATAATAGTAATAATAGTTTTTACTGTGTTTCATTAATAAAGCCCTCCAGCTAGAACAGCTAAACTGGAACTATAATACAGACTGAGACATGTTTATCCAAACAGTACAAATAACACTTTCAAAATTTATATAAAACAATATCAGACAACAAAACAGCACCACAAGAACATTTTAAAAAATCTTTATTTAAAATTTAAGAACTCATTACCCACACCGAGCAGCAACAGAACAAAACAATGAACAGGAGAGGTATATACTAAAGTTTAACCTTCATGAAAATCAACATAACACAAAAAGTGACCTCAAGTTTATCATATTATTGGTCTTATTTACATCACTTTCCAGCATTAAATCCTGTATAGTAATAACTCTTTATTGAGACTTTAATCCACCAAGACTGATCTGAGGTAGGGCTGGGCGATATATAGAGTTTTAAAAAAATATCGATATATTTTCATACGCAATATAAGATGAGACAGTATCATTTATATCAACTTGTAGCTCCACCAGTTCACCTTCCTCTTTTCCCAGTTTGTCTCTGCACAACTTCACACTGCCCCGCCTCTCTCCATTTCACCCGTAAATCATTCAGGAAGCGATAGCACGGCATGTTGCCAAATTAGTAACTTTGTCGATATATTTTGCGGCTTTTCAGATACCGCTGGCAACCTTTTTTCCCAAAAGCAACTAACGACAAATTTAGCTTTTTCCGGTGAGGTCAACAACTTTTGGAGTTTTTGAAACATGGAATCCTCAGCTGTCACTGTGTTTTGTGTACATACAGCCGGCAAACTGCGTCCGTTCACACGCTTCGGCATCGCCCGGACCCCCAAGAGTCCTGCTGCAGGTAAGAGGGCGCCACCATAACGCAACTCCATAGCAGAAGATGGTTTGTACCATAAGTCATGTGACCTTTATAGCAGAAGTGGGTCTTTTTCGTGTGCTTGCAGACGCCGCATTGAGTGGGTGGGCTCGTTGCTGTGATACGTCAGCACATATGTCTATGGATTTTACTGAGCTGGATAGAATCCGGAAGATGGAATTTTGTTCATTACTCTGTTTACATGTTTTGTTATTTGCAGAGTACTAGATGTACAGGAGTACACACAGGAGGAAACACTTTGCTGAAGTCTACTTCACTGCAGACTGGCTTTTTAAAGAATAAGTCATACTTTTGATATTTTTGCTCTGTATCTTTTCTGTTTACATTTTAACCCTCATAGGGTCTTCGGGTCTGTGGGACCCGTTTTCAGTTTTTCACTCAATAAAAATGATACAAATAATTATTTTTTCAAACTAAGATTCACTGGCCTTGGCTCATTTTCTGTATGGAACATGAATCAGAAAACATTTTCAATGACCCACCCCCATATACCCCCCCTTCACCTTTACATTACATACAGGGTCTTCGGGTCCCCTTCGAGTCTAGTGAAAGTGTGGAAATCATAGGTTCTCTGTGTATGTGTGTGTGTGTGTGTGTGTGTGTGTGTGTGTGGGGGGGGGGGGGGGGGGGGGGGTTGCACCCGCTGTTCCCACATAAGTTTGCAACATTGTTGCAAAGTTAAGAGCACCCATCACTGTTAGCACCCACATTCCCACACATTTCACCTTTCTATCTCGTGGGAACCAGTCTTGTGGATCTAACACTATAAATAACTATGGTATCGTATATACCAAAGAAAGGAAAAAATTTGGTGCTCATGAGTACAGTGCACAGGGAAGGGCGACTCTGTGGCCAGGAGCATCAAAAGCCCGTAATGATCATGGTGACAACCTTGATAAGCTGGTGGGTGCTTACAGCTGCAAACGGAAAATCCTACGATGGCCTCTGGTGATATTTTTTTATATGCTGGAAATCTCTGCGTACAATGTCTTTGTCATTTGGATGTCACTGAGCCCAGAGTGGAATAGGGGAAAGAGGCGGAGAAGAGGCATCTTTTTCTTGAGGAACTGGGAAAAACGTTGGTGAGACCTCAAATCAAAAGACGAGAGTATCTTCCAAGAATCCCAGTCTCTGCAACCATTGTGAGGAGGATTTGGGAGGAAGATGATGGTGCCACATCTTCCCAAATTACAGAACCACCATCTGCCGAGGTAAGTGTTTGAAGCTGCTGCAGTATAATAATTCATGTTTCTGAGAAAGAGGGGTGTTAGTAAAGATCCTTATCTTTTTTATTCTAGATTGTGGCCGGCAGCAACAAAAAGAAGTGCTGTGAAGTGTGTGGACCAAAGATGGACAGAAAAACACAAAATACATGCACCCAGTGCAAGAAGTACATATGTAACACACACACAGTGGAACTCTGCCCTTCATGTGTGATATAGTGGTATGGTATGATAATGGCCACATTCAGTGGGGCTAAACTGACCTGAGCAGGTCAAATTAAAAAAAAAAAAAAAATCCATTTTAGTTTTGGAAAAACTTGTTTCATTTGTTCATTTGTTATTGTTATTTTTTCTGTTATGCCTGTTTTATGATGCATGTCCTTATTATGTTACATTTTAATTAAAAAAAATTACCAAAACGAGTGGCATTTCTATTCATAAATGTGATTTAACAAAGGTAAACACCACAAATTTAACCCATGTGTTAATTATATTACTTGCAATTGGGATAAAGTAAACATCTGCTGAGTATATTAACAAAAAGATAATTGATTATGTTAAATTAAAAGCCCTGAAATGCAATGGGTCCACCAGACCCAGCAGGATTCTTTCTGTAACAAAAAAAACGAAGACCCTATAAGGGTTAATAGCACAGCTGTGAGTCTTTTGTTATGGAGGAAAAAAACAATTTATTTGAGGAACATTATTATTTAAACATGCCAATAGTTTATTTTTGAACAATTTCTCATGTACATCTACAGCTGAATCTTAATAAAAATGCCCGTGTGTTATTTGGGACATGTTATTTTGACTCAGAAGTGCCTTTTTGTTTATACCTTTTGGAGAGAAAACATATTGATATATTATCGTATATCGCCATTCAGCTAAAAAATATTGAGATATTACTTTTGGTCCATATCACTCAGCCCTAACCTGAGGCCTTTTGGTACATCTTTCTCCACTCTGCTTTTCTGCCTGTCTACACTATCTAATAAAGGCAGAAAAGGACCAAAAATAAATAAATACATTTAAAAAACCATTGTTCAGAGTTCTTTATTGTTCTGGACGGAAAATATACCATGTAGGCACGAGGAGGGGGTCGTCTTTTCCCTCAGGTGATTTGATTTCTCACCAGTGTGAGTTCTACCTTCAACAAACTCCTACATCAACAGCTCTCTCACATTTTCTAAGAGTGAAACTTTCAACCACTACGAATTCTCAGGTGTCTTTTCAACTGTGTCATATGACTGAATCCTTTCCCACAGGTGCCACAGGAATACGGCTTCTCACCTGTGTGGAATCTAGTGTGAGTTTTAAATGTCAACAACTTACAAAACCTTTTCCCACAAGTGCTTCAAGAATGTGGCTTCTCACCTGTGTGAATTCTCATGTGGCGTTCCAGTGTTGTTTTCTGACTGAAACTTTTCCCACAGATGCCACAAGCATACGGCTTCTCACCTGTGTGAATTCTCATGTGAGTTTTCAAGTTTATCATATGACTGAATCCTTTCCCACAGGTGCTACATGAATACGGCTTCTCACCTGTGTGGAACCTCATGTGAGTTTTGAATGCTGATGAGTCACTAAAACTTTTACCACAAGTGCTACAAGAATACGGCTTCTCACCCGTGTGGATTCTCATATGAGTTTTCAAGTTTATCATGTAACCGAATTGCTTCCCACAGATGCTGCAAGAATATGGCTTCTCACCTGTGTGACTTCTCATGTGAGTTTTCAAGTTTATTGTTTGCCCGAATCTTTTCCCGCAGGTGCTACAGTAATGTGGCTTCTCACCAGTGTGAATTTTCATATGTCTGTTCATACCTGATGGCTCACTAAATCTTTTCCCACAAGTGGTACAAGAATAAGGTTTCTCACCTGTGTGGACTTTGAGATGTCTAGTCAGGCTGTAGTTATCACGAAACGTTTTACCGCAAGTGTCACATGTTAGACACTTTTTATTTGTATCAGTTTTACACTGACTCTCTGATACTGAAGAGTTATCATCTGTGCTAATCTGACTTCTGTTTATGTCATGTTTCCTCTTCTTCAGCTCTACATTCCTGGTTAATCCTGAGTCGTCACTTCCTTCCTCACCTTGGCTCTCTGATTCAGAAGAGTTGTGAGAAAGGAGTTGGTCCCTCTTTGGTTCTGGTTCACTGTGGTCATTTTGCTCATAAGTAGGAGTCACCATTAAGGTCTCCGTCTCCTGCTTCAACAGAAGCTGTTCTCCCTTCTGACTGGTGTAAAGGTCTTCCTGTTCCTCTTTAAACTGTGGGGGATCTGGGTGCTCCTGGTCCAGACTGAACTTCTTCTCCTCATTACAGTCCTGTTCATCTGTGAGAACCTCCTCTTCCTTACAGTCAATTTGCTGGGGAAGATCTGAAGGAACAAATATACAAATGTCAAAGATAACAAACGGGCCTTACAAGACCAACCAATGTAAATGTTTACTTTCAATTCACCATGGATGCAGGAACTTTCTAAAATTGCTGTGGTGAAAAAACAACAGCTCATTTTAAGGGAGGAAAAAGGGCCACTCGCTGTGGTGGACACAAAGGTACACATTACATCTGCAAGCCAAACCCAAACTCAGTAGCATTAACTTGTTAACATATTACACTAACTTTTCTCCAGTCTGACACTAAATTTCTATGACCAGTCATACTGTATATAGTATCGTACTGTTAAACCAGCTCTTCACTCTCATAATGTTGAGAGGAGAGTCTGTTTGCTAGCAAAGCTAATGACTCAGGTCTTTGGATTTGGGAACATTTATCTATTCGAGTAAATGGACTAGTTCCCATATAGCACTTTTCTACTCACTCTGAGCATGTAAAGCACTTTATACAACATGTTTGCATTCACCTATTCAGTTTTCTACTGTAAAGTGCTTTCCATCTAAAATTCACACACATTCATACTCTGACAGTTGCATTGGAGAGCAACTCGCCCAGACTGGAGCAACCAGGAATCAAACCACCATCCTTCCAATTAGTAGATGACCTGCTCAACCTCCTGAGCCACAGCCACCCAGTGGTGTATCCCCTGAACACATATACTTGTTTTTTCACCATCAATTAAGTTACACAAAATTAAAAAAAAACATATAACAATTGATATAACAAAAAATTAGCAGTAAATTGTTGTAATTATAAACGTATTTGATCGTTTTAAAACCATATTTTGAGGTTTTTATGAGTGGTACATTTTATTAGAGTAAATATGGATGAAAGTTTTTTCACATAAAATTTCATAAAACTCAACTAATAAGCAATAAGTTCTGTAATTTAAGCATTATTATTTGTATTATAGCAGTGTTTGACCATATTATTAAATACTTTGTTTTACTCATGTAAAAGACCTTTTATTTAACAAACATCTAAAACATAAAAAATACTTGGGATCTCGGGTATATTACAATTACAAAACAGTATTTAAACTACAGAAAATTTCTGTATTTTTAAGCCTTTAAAAGCTCAGGTGTGTTTCAGCTCAGATTTCTGTTCATGTTCAAAGTTTTTTGCTCATTTCAAAAATATCACAATTATTTTCAATTATTTTTTGCCACCATTTTTGTTATTTTTCCCCACTGTCTGAAATGCAGCTCTAAATCATGACAGAGCCTCCACTCTGTTTTACAGATGGCTGTGGAAACTCACTGTTGTTCTCTCTTGACCTCCTCCTTACATACTGACAATGATTTGAACCAAAAATTTCAGATTAGGATTCATCCCTCCATCAGACCTGTTTGCACTGATTTTCAGTCCAGTTCTTGTGTAATGTGGCACACCTCAGCCTTTTCTCCCTGTTTCCCTTCATTAAAAAATGGCTTCTTGACAGCTGCCCTTCCACTGAGACCATTTCTGATGAGGCTTCAGTGAACAGCAGCTGGATCAACTGAAGGGCCAGATGCATCTCTCAGGTCCTGTGTCAGGTCTTTGCTGGATTTTTTCCTGTTTAAGGACAAGATTTTCAGATACTGCTCATCTGCTGTAGATAGCTTTTAGGCCTGTCACTTCTTCTTTTGTCCTCCACTTCTCCAGTTTCCTCAGTTTATTCCACCATGCTGAGATATTTGTGAATGACCTTGTTGGTGCAAAACATACAAATTTATTCTTGTCAAACTGTTGAATCTTTAGTATTTTCCATAGATTTAACTAAAGAAAATAAAACAAATCATGTGTATATGACTGAAAATGTGTGAGAAGCATCCAAAAAAAAAAGAAAGCATAAAGAGAAGCTGTGAAAGACCTCCAGGAGGTCTGGAGAACTATTATTTAATACAGTTTTTTTTAAAAAAACTGCAGCAAAGTTTGTTTTCTTGCAGGAAAAATACAAAGAAATGATGGGCAGCTCTAGATTTTTGTGCAGTACTATAAAAACTATCCGGTTCCTAAAAATAAAAGTAACTTTGAGCTCTGTTTAGGATCCTACATGAGTGATAGTCAGTTTTTATTAAAACATTACAGTTTTACATACCTATGCCATGTGGCTTTGTTTCAGGTTTCCAGATTGTTTCCAGCAGCCTGAGACGCTCTTCCCCGGTCCAGACGATGATCTCTTCAGTCTCCTGCTTCACTACAAGCTGCTCTCCCTCCAGACTGGTCCAGAGTTCCTCCTGCTCCTCTTTAATCTGTGGAGGTTCTGGGTCCTCCTGGTCCAGACTGGAGTTCCTCTCCTGGCTACAGACCTGCTGGTCATCCAGACCCTCCTCTTCCTTAGTCTTCATGTTGCTGTGGGAGGTCTTGAGGAACAAAAGGACACAAGAAATAAAGTTACTGAATGTGATGACAGTAAAAAACACATTCAAGCAGTAAAACTTAAAGTGTACAAATGTGACAAATGCTAAAGGAGCATCTGTGAGTGACTTTTGAGCTCTGACATTCTTATTAACAAATTTTGGAGTACAAAATATTCAGGTAGCTGCTGCCAGCTTCACACATCAGGCCACTGCTGCAGGTTACTACAGTAACTACAGTAACTACATGACTTAAAATTTATAAAAGAGGAAAATGAAAAAAGAAATGACCAACTAGTATCATGGGTAGAATATAGTAGTCATATTTCACCTCCCCCTGTCTGTTCTACTCAGCTATCACAGATGTGGGACTTCCAAAATCAATGAAACAAGCAGAAGTGCGTTTAGCAAACAGAGAAAACAGAAAGAAGGAAGCACAACTTTTATTAAAAGTTACTTTTTTCACAAAATCTGGATGAAAACATTACAATTAAAGTTGTTGAGACAACCTTCAGCAAGATGCCAGTCCGGAGGTTAGCTATAGCAGCACCTCAGTCACAGTGGATTTATGACCTGTGGCTGCAGAAGCCACATAGTCACAATGAGTGCAGGGCCTGCTGCACTTCACAGCCAAAGTATCCAGAGAGAGAGAGAGAGATAACTCTTCATCACAAGATCTGACATCTCATTAATAAGAAAGTACACAGTAGCAATTTTATTTATATAGCACATTTCATTACATGTAAACTCAATGTGCTTAACAGAAAAAATAAAACCTATGTAGGTCTACTGTGCCTCAAGGCCATAAAAAGAAATTTTTTAAAAGAAATAAAATAAGCACACACACGGTTATTAAGTGTAAGCCTGTGAGAATAAAAAGGGTTTGAATGTAGACACAGTTGTAACTGACCTCAGGTCAGCAGGCAGCTTGTTCCAAAGAACAGGACCGCAGTAACTGAAAGCACCCTCAGCACTCTTAGATCTGATTCTGGGAACAGTTAAAAGAGCTGCACCTGATGGCCTGAGAGGTCTGACTGGGTTATAGACACAAACTAAGAGAAGTACTGAGGGGCCAAACCACTGAGAACTAATAGAAGGATTTTAAAGGTAATTCTATATTGAACTGAGAGCCAATGAAGTGATTTCAACACTGGGGTAATATAGAATAGAAGAGAATAGAATAGAATAGAATAGAATAGAATAGAATAGAATGTATTTATTTATCATTATACAGAATGTACAATGAGATTGGAGGCCCACTCCTGTTTAGTGCCATGCAGTAGAAAGTTACACTTTTGCACTAGTGGATGAATATTGGATATTACACAATATAGGAGTGATAGATATGGTTCAGTATGAATAATCTAATATTGCACAGAGATGTGGGTGTTGCACAGTTACAGTGGGTGAGTGTGTGAGTTCAGGGTGGTGATTGCTCTGGTGAAGAAACTGTTCCTGAGTCTGTTTGTTCTGGCTTTGATGCTCCTGTAGCTCCTGCCAGAGGGCAGCAGGTCAAACAGTTCAAAGCCAGGGTGTGAGCTGTCCTTGATGATGTTCCTGGCTCTGCTGATGCAGCGGGAGGTGGAGAGGGTGGAGAGGGCAGCCAATGATTCTCTGTGCTGTCTTGACTACCCTCTGAAGCCTGACCCTGTCTGCCTCAGTGCAGCTGCCGTACCATACTGTGATACAGTACATCAGCAGGCTCTCGGTGGATGAGCGGTAGAAGGTCAGCAGTAAAAGGAAGAGGCTCAGCACACACCCTGTGGGGAGCCAGTGCTCAGTATGCGGGTGGAGGAGAAATGGGGGCCAAGTCTCACAGTCTGCATCCAGTTAGTTAAACAGTCCTTTATCCAGGAACATGTTAGAGGGGGGAGGCTCCTCTCACATGTTCACATGGTTGTAAGAATGCCCAGGATGACTGTATTAAAGGCTGAGCTGTAATTCACAAAGAGCATGCGAGCGTAGCTCTGCTGCTGCTCCAAGTGGCTCAGCAAAGAGTGGAGAGCTACAGCGACGCAAATATACTTGCACTTGGTAAATGAATATTGCACTCAGTGAATGAATATTGGATATTACCCAATATAGGAGTGATAGATATTGTTCAGCATGGATAATATAATATTGCACAGAGATGTGGGTGTTGCACAGTTACAGTGGGTGAGTGTGAGAGTTCAGGGTGGTGATTGCTCTGGTGAAGAAACTGTTAAATGGTAGAAAGCAGATCAACCATCAAAGCTGACATCACTGTCCAAAATGATGCCAGGGTTCCTGACTTACTCACTGTGATCCAGACACAGGGATGATAAATATGAACAAATCTTCGGTCTCTGACTTTTTTTTTGAACCAACAACCTTTCTGTCTTGTTTCTGTTCAGTTCTAAAAGGTTTTGAATTGTTGATAATAATTACTAAATGATTTATAAAACAATAAAATACAGATTTGAACAGCCTGATAGGGATGGGATCAAATCTCCAGTTTCTTCGCCACAGCAATCACCCCCCCACTCTATCTGTGCAATATTATATTATTCACACTGAACGATATCTATCACACCTATATTGTGTAATATCCAACATTCATTCACTAGTGCAATACTCACCATCTTCATTATTATATTTATACACTTATTTTATTTTTTTACAATGTATATATTTTTATACATTCTCTTATTTTCTATATATTTTAATACGTTGTTTTAGTTTCTGTATACTTTTAGAATTTCTAATTTATATTTTAGAAAGTTTACTTTCTACTGCATGGCACTGAACAGGAGTGGCCCTCCAATCTCATTGGACATCCTGTATAATGACAATAAATGCATTCTATTCTATTCTATTCTATTCTATTCTATTCTGCTCCCAGCTGGTTCCACTGGAGAAAACAGCAGAGGTGGGAAGTAACGAAGTACAAATACTTCGTTACTGTACTTAAGTAGATTTTTCAGGTATCTGTACTTTACTTGAGTATTTATTTTTCTGAGTACTTTTTACTTTTACTCCCTACATTTTTACACAAGTATCTGTACTTTCTACTTCTTACATTTTCAAAACAGACTCGTTACTTTTTAACAGGTCAGGGAGAAGTTTGCGTTTCCGGTCAGTGCGCCGTCAAACATCAAGCGGTCTGAGTCTAAACGGAGGAATATTAACATATAAGAGACAATCGTACTGGCGTATCCTCCATCACCGGCTTATCGGGTACTAAGGGATTAAATACACAAACCCATATAATTAATGTGTCATTTATAGCGCTATAATCAGGGGTCACAGCGGGCCGGACCGAGTCCGTAAGTTATACTCGCAGAACATAAACAGCTTAGCTAGCGCTACTGAAGAGGAGCGAGCATGAAGGGAGTAACGTGTGGCAGGTAAATGCAACGTTTTTAAATGCTCAACAAATATCAGCAAACACACAAAGTGTGTGCAGTTTGTCACACAGTGTGTCTGCTAGCTAAAAGCAGAGCTGCTGCATTTCAGGGAGAGCAAAGAGAGAGAAGTTCACTCAGAGATGGAGGAAGAGGACAGGAGAGGAAGAAGAGAGGCTAGAATTAAAGGTAAGGACTGGAAAATAAACTGAAGTATACTGACTTTGTGTTATTCAAAGACTGTATGAAAATACTGCAGTTTAGTACGTAATAAACAGGTTATCTTGTTGTACTGTATTTACAGTAAAGCTCTGTGTTGGTGCACAGAGGCTGTGTTGATGGTCAGAGTTACAGGTTACATCAGTGCAGCAGAGATGAGTTTGAATCAAAGCTGCTGATGCTGAGATTCATTCACTGAATCCAACATTTCTACAGCCTGTATGCTGTCAGTGTAGGGGATGGAGATCAGCTCAGATAGCTGTGAAATACTGGGTTACATCTTTGTGAGTTCACTTCATCCACACAGAGCAGTAAACCTCAGAGCAGCAGCAGCAGGTCAGCTGATCACAGCCTGCACACCAACATCATTTACTGCAGCTCACAATAGAAAGCTGTGATTCTTCTCCCCATGCAGAGCCACTACAGCTGATCTTAGGGTTCCTCCACCTTCTGAATCCCACTGTAACCCCTGAGTATCCTCATGTTGGTGTTTAGGTGGAGGCACAGTCACCCTCTACTATGGAGGACACAGAGAATAGAGCTGTGTTTAAATTTCCTTTCACAGTTTGTGATTCAAGCTGAGTACATTCATTAGAATTAAAATTTAGATGGAATAACGTTTGTGTTCTCATGTATTATTTTATATTATTACAATAATATATAATAAGGTTCAGTTAGCTTTACACAAAAATAGCAGGTAGAAACGTCCTCCAAAGAGCTACTTTTACTTTCTTACTTTGAGTAAATTTCAGAGCCTGTACTTTTTTACTTTTACTGAAGTAAAGAACTTGAACCAGTACTTCGACTTTTACCAAAGTATTTTTTAACACAAGTACTTGTACTTCTACTTAAGTACAGAATGTCAGTACTTTTGCCACCTCTGGAAAACAGTGACTGAAGTCAAGCAGCCGCTCTCCATCTCTGATCTCATATAAATAATAAATTCAGTCTCCACTGAATATTTTCGGCTATTTTTTCCTTTTCTAAGTGGAAAAATCCCAAATATGCTTGTGACTGTGAGAAAAGCTCTCTGCGCTTCACTTGCACATTAATTACTGATTGATTTAACATGAAACTGCTCTGGTGGCTTCATTATACATTTAATATCAGACACTTTATACACACTTCATACGTGAAGCTGTATTGTGATGGTTACTTTCCATGACTGCTCTGCTTTTAGATCTCTTCTACGCATTCCGGTATCATCTAATTACTGCACCAAGAATAAACTGGGCCCACCAGACGTCTGTAACCTGATGATCCGGGCATGCCTGTCTCACTGCATGTTAAATGCTAAAAGTTTACCGTTTAAAACAAAGAGAACTGCTCCCAGTTTGTTAGCCTGTAAACGAAGCTCTGATCAGTGTCCTACATGAGCCGTCAGTTCACTGAGATCAGTTTTTTTTCATACCTATTCTGTGACTTTATCTCGGGTCTCCGGCTGATATCCCGCAGTCCGCGCTGACGGTCGATCCCCAGACGATCGTTTCTTAACCTCTGAGATTCCTCCTGCAGCAGCAGTTAATCTCTGCTTGATAATCTCTCTGAACGGAGCACTCTGAGAATCGCGTCATTTCCGTTCTCCCTCTTCTTCCAGTGGACTTCCGGCAGACTACACGCATCAAATCTGCCCTCCTCAGGTCACTCGCAGAAGGATGCAGCCCCTGCATTGGGACACAGCCGTGGACAAACTGAGCTGAGCTTTTTGACACTTTCTTTGGACAAAGTCGATAAACCTCAAGCAAAAAAAAAAAAAACTCTCCTATCACCTCTCAGTTAATTTAGTCCGCTCTCAATGTTATTTATGTATGAATGCCCTCTCAAGTTATTTTCTATTTTATTTTTTATTTATTTTATTGCATTTGATATCATTTCTATTTTATTTTTCTTACGCTTTCACTACCTTTATTGGCTAAGTATTGCTCTACTTGTCAAGTCAATATAGGTTATATATTATTCTTATTGGGAGGTATGATTATGTACATGAATATGATTTTTTATATGTCTTCTTTGAGATTGCCCATTGTTATTGATATAATAAAAAAAACTGAGCTGAGCTGCTTTAACCTCCTCTACATCCCTGCTAGCAGGATGAAGGCGCCCTCTTGTGTTGAGCATCGGTTTTCACATTTCAGTTGTTAACCTGCAGGAAGACATGGAAAACCTTCAGTGAGATTTCAGCAGCTTCAACATCATCACAGAGAGATTTAAATATCTGTAACATCACACTGATGATACATTCAGGGACCACGGGAGAGATGAGAGAGAAGATTAAACCCTTTATAATAAAGTGCGTTGTGTCATAAATCATGTTAAACTGTTTCAGAGCATCATTAGTTAGTCAGTGATTTAGTTTGGAGCTGTATCATCTAACACTGTAAAAACATTTCCTTCAGCTTCAGCACAGAGTGTTAAAAACAGAACAGGACTGTTGATGAGAACAAACAGCAGGGACACAGTATCAGCAAACAACAACAATCTAATTAAATGGTAAAAAGTCAAGTCAAAGTTTATTTCTATAGCACATTAAAACAACCTCAGATGACCAAAGTGCTGTACAGGTTATACAAAGCATATACTATACATCAGTCATTAAATCTACAATAAATATATACTAAGAATCAAATAGAAAATAAAAAATGAATAAATAAAAGTTGTGTTTACATAATAAAACCAGGGTACTCAGCTTAACTAGCCCCAAATACAAGTTAATTAATAAGCTTTTAGAAGTAATTTAAAATGATTGGGCTGCTCTTATATGAAATGGTAAGTTATTCCAGAGATTAGAGAGATTCAGTGTGAACACCTTTCTTTACAGCTATCAATAAAGCATCAATACTTTACTGTTGTGATGGAAATAAAACACCTGTGTGAGTGTGACGTCTGTAAGGCAGGTAAGCATGCTGTGATGGTCTGCTCCAACTGTGCTGCAGAAAGAAACTTTTCCTTAACTGAACTTTTGGATCATTGAGCACCTTAAATGATATTTTCAGGTTTCTGTTCACTGGAGTTTATGTAAGGATGTGATTTTTGTTAGAGTGACCAGAGGAGGGCAGCAGTACGCCTTTGATCAGGTATCCTCAACTCCTGGCCTTAGGGCCGGTGTCCTGCAGGTTTTAGATGCGTCCCTGATCCAACACACCTGAATCAAATGGCTGAATTACCTCCTCAGTATGCAGTCAAGTTCTCCAGAGTCCTGCTAATGACTTCTATATTTGACTCAGGTGTGTTGAAGCAGAGACACATCTAAAAGTTGCAGGACACCGGTCCAAACAGAAATGTTTGTGAAACATTTTTAAAATCCTGTAGCTAGACGGGCCCCTGTAGTCTGTGCAGACTGAAGGTAGCTTAGCCACAGTTAACTCTCCCCAGCACATCCTGGGCAGCCAGGAAACAACGCCAGCCCAGAGATAATAGATTAATGAATTAATCTCTTTAGATCAGTTAATTAATCTAAAGAGATTATTCTCTTGTCTCTGGGTGACTGTGAGGAGGAAGCATAGTCCTAAACAGAAGCGCCAGTAAACCAGCAACCTGTTTTTTCCTCACTCCATGTCAAACAAACTCTGGCTATTGGCAACTGTTTTGGGAAATGTGACACTAGCAACACCAGCAACCATAGATGACTGTCTCCCAGGGACCAGAGCAGGAAATCTTAAACTGCTGGCTAAGGCTAAACATAAATTTGGTAAAATAATAATTCACATTGGCAGTAATGACACCTGGGTACACCTCTCAGAGGCCAGTGTGTAACTTTGCCAAAACAATGTCGGACTCTCTCTGGGGCCCCTCCCCAATCAGACCAGCAGTGACATGTTTAGCTGTGTGTTTGCCGTGAATTGCTGTTCCCCAAAAAATGATGTGGGCTTTACGGATAATTGGGAAACTTTCTGGGGGAACCTTGGTCTTGTTAGGGGAGACGGCATTCATCCCACTTTTGTCACGGTCCTGGGCCCCAGTGTGTTTAGTTCCTTTTTGTGTAGTTCTGTTTTTGTTTTACTTTTCGGGTTTTGTTTCTTGTTGTGTTTTCTTACATTTAGCTTCCAAGTTTATTGTTGTTTTTGTGTTGTCTTTGGTATTAGTTATTGGTAGGTTGTTCTGGTCTTCCCGTGTCCTTGTGCTCCTGTGTCTGTACTCCTCTGGGCATTTGTCTCCCCGTGTTCTTGTGTGCTGGTGTCTGTTATCCCTCCTGTGTCAAGTCTTTGGTGTTTGTGTTTCAGGTGTCTATGTCTTTCCTGTTAAGTTGCTTCCCTGTCTTATGTCCACCTATGTGTTGTAGTTGGGTTCCATTTAGTTATGTTTCCCTCTGTGTGTCAGTCTCCCTAGATGTCAAGTCTGCATGAACCTTGTTAAGTTACTTCCTGTTTTATTTTGGCCTGTGTTCCCTGTGCTTTATGTTTAGTTTTGCTTCCTCTGTTATTAGTTTCATTTGATTCACTTGTTGCTCCCTGCTGTGTCCACTGTCCCTAATTACCTTGTCTGTATTTAAGCACTCAGTTTTCTTCTGTTCATTGCTGTGTCATAATCTGTTTTCCTTCCTGCTGTGTGTGTATTCCCTCATAAGTTCCAAGTGTGTCATATTTTGGATTTTATTTTTTGACCTTGGATTTCAAGTTTTGTATTTTTGGAATGTATTTGGGTCCACCCTTCCCAGCTACACAGCCTAACCATGACAACTTTGGATGGAGCAGCTCTCGTTTCTGGAAATCTGGCCAAATTTATTAACCCTCCTAAAACCTGACTACCCAGGGTTGAGACCAGGAAACAGCTGCAGTCTTACACGCCTCTCTGCAGCTTCTCTCCTCCTGCCATCCCCCCAAAACCCCATCCGTATAGAGATGGTGCCTGCTCCCAGACCACCAAAAAACAGCTAAATAAAAAACACCCAATTTAAGTGTAAAAATTTACAATCAAAGAATAATATAGCATCTTCAACTGCACCAAACAGTTAAACACTTTGATTACTAATTATTATTATTCAGCTTATTAATCAACTAAAGATGTGAATGGGCCTGATATTATATTGAATTGAAATATATAGATGCCATTCACAGAGTTACTCAGTCAATTTACTGCACTGTTTTATATGGTACTCCCAATACTGCAATAGCTTGTGAGTTCAAATGCTGACAGCTCTAATCCAGGTCCATAGCTTCCTGTCCTTGTCAGTTATTTGTCAGCAGGTCAGGGGAGAGAAATTACGTACTAGGGATGTTCCTAGTGACTAATTTATTAGTCCACTAAACAAGGGGGGGATTAAACTAATCGGCTAAAACTAAGAAACACTATGAAATAAAATTTTATGCCTGTTTAATGGAAAATGTCAAAAACTGTCTAAACAAATGCATTTGAAAGTATTAATCACATTCTTCTATAATGAATTGCACTTTAAATGCTGCTTAACTGTGTGGCACCATGCACCGCGCATTATAAACACTGCAAGTTACACTCTAAATGAAAAGAAAAAAAAAGTAAAATGAATTCATGTAAACGTGTTACTGCAAACAATGTTTGCGCGTCATTGAATATGAGCATATGAATATGAGAAAATGTAATCTGAAAAACGAATAAATTGTGACTTAAAAGTGTGCATTGTGAAAGATGCTCGTTGTTCTATAATGGCACACATCAAAACAATACAAACAATCATCCATTTTCTTCCACTCATCCGGGGCCAGTCGTGGGGGGTGGCATCCTGAGCAGTGGAGCCCAGACCATGAATGATATCAGGTCATTTTGAGTTAGAAACAGCATTTATTTCACAAGGTAGAAGCTGCAATCAGTTTTTGTCTAAACCGCCTTCTAGCAACTTGATAATCAACTGCTGTACTGTTTTCATTTTTTCAGTCATGCTGTTACTTTAAAGTTTGTTTATGGTTTATCTTTCTTTCAGTCCTCCCTGAAGATTCCAAAAACTCAGTGAACTGATATCACATAACTGTTGGGCAGCTCGCACCAAAGAGCACAAAATGAATGTTTGTTTTGTTTTGTTTATGCAGACTGAATAACATGTCACATTTTTAGGCTCAGATTTGATTGTTTTCTCAGACCACCATCACACATTATTCAAGAACCACCAGAAAGTTGAAAATCTGCCGGTAACATGTTTTTATATATAGTGGCTGTGATAAACGGAGTAATGTTGCTGATTTGCACATCTTTCATTCTCACTAGTGGGTTTGCTAATTCAGAGGGTTAAACTGTTTCAGCTGCTCATCAGTTCGTTTTTATCATCACAGCAGAGCATCAATCATTAAAAACTATAACTATAAAACTATATGAAAGACATGAAGATGACAATCCTGACAATTCTTTCTTTCTTTTTAAATATTAAATTTAAACTGAATTTTAACTAAAATGTCTTTCTTTCCTTTTCTGCTGCCAGGAATCTGTGATCTAAAGATCGGTTTCTGTGCTCCATCTGGACACAATTTCTGCAAAACATGCACTGCCAGTGCAGTAAAAGCATTCCTGGATTTTAAAAACACACTCACATATACAAATATTCCTGAAGGCTACTTAAAGAAATTACAGAAAGCTGCCTCAGAGTTCTGGCTATGTGGAAGAATAAAGGTGGTCATAGCAAATACTGACTTTCAAACTCTTTAGAATTATACAAACTCTGTTTTTGCCTTATATACTGTATTTCCATGTATGTTTGAACATGTTTCAATTAATTACTGCACCTATTTTCTATTTTCCAAGAAAAATGTAATGAAGGGTGACTCAAGGCTTTTGCACAGTACTGTATATCTCTTAGCAAGAAATCTGAAGTCCACATTAGCATAAAAAGCTCATTTTTCCTTCACTTAAGTTGGTTATTTCACTACATCTTTCAAGATTTGTAATACCAGACACCAGGTCAGACAGTATGCTAATAAAAGAAGATCCATATCAAATTAAGCATGCATAATGGCTGATTGATGACCACATGCAATGACAAAACTTAGTAACACTTTAGTAATTTTTACTGTGTCTCATTAATAAAGTCCTGCAGCTAGAACAACTAAACAGGAACTATAATACAGACTGAGACATGTTTATCAAAAAGAGTCAAAATAAGAGTTTCAAAATTTATATAAAATAATATCAGACAACAAAACAACACCACAAGAACTTTTAAAGAAATCTTTATTTAAAATTTAAGAACTCATTACTCACATTGAGCAGCAACAGAACTAAATGATGAACAGGAGAGGCATATACTAAAGTTTAACCTTCATGAAAGTCAACATAACACAAAAAGTGACCTCAAGTTTATATAACATATTATTGGTCTTATTTACATCACTTTCCAGCATTAAATCCTGTATAGTAATAACTCTTTGTTGAATGATACAGATTTTGGCTGAAAAAATAGTTTTTCCTGTAACAAAGCTGTTTAGTGAAGAAAAGTTGAGACACTCCATTTACAATTGATCTTTGTCAGCTGTACAGCATTAGAGCAACTGGAAAATATCGGTTCAGATACATTAACAATCAGGGTTTCACCTATATAATAAGAATAAACCAATAATTTGAATAAACTACTGGGTTCTTGGGTGTTGGTTTAGCTCACATGTTGCTAACATGACCATATGCTGCAAGATTGAACACAGGTGCCCGGGTTCAATACTGACCTGAGGCCTTTTGGTACATCTTTCTCCACTCTGCTTTTCTGCCTGTCTTCAATGGGCTGTCTAATAAAGGCAAAAAGGACCAAAAATAAATAAATAAATTTAAAAAACCATTGTTCACATTTTCTAAGAGTGAAACTTTCAACCACTATGAATTCTCAGGTGTCTTTTCAACTGTGTCATATAACTAAATCTTTTCTCACAGGTGCTACAAGAATATGGCTTCTCACCAGTATGAATTCTCACATGAGCTTTCAAGTTTACCATATGACTGAATCTTTTCCCACAGGTGCCACAGGAATACGGCTTCTCACCTGTGTGGAATCTAGTGTGAGTTTTGAATGTCGACAAGTTACAAAACCTTTTCCCACAAGTGCTACAAGAATGTGGCTTCTCACCTGTGTGAATTCTCATGTGGCGTTCCAGTGTTGTTTTCTGACTGAAACTTTTCCCACAGATGCCACAAGTATACGGCTTCTCACCTGTGTGAATTCTCATGTGAGTTTTCAAGTTTATCATATGACTGAATCCTTTCCCACAGGTGCTACATGAATACGGCTTCTCACCTGTGTGGAATCTCATGTGAGTTTTGAATGCTGATGAGTCACTAAAACTTTTCCCACAAGTGCTACAGGAATACGGCTTCTCACCCGTGTGGATTCTCATATGAGTTTTCAAGTTTATCATGTAACCGAATTGCTTCCCACAGATGCTGCAAGAATATGGCTTCTCACCTGTGTGACTTCTCATGTGAGTTTTCAAGTTTATCGGTTGCCCGAATCTTTTCCCGCAGGTGCTACAGTAATGTGGCTTCTCACCAGTGTGAATTTTCATATGTCTGTTCATACTTGACAGCTCACTAAATTTTTTCCCACAAGTGGTACAAGAATAAGGTTTCTCACCTGTGTGGACTTTGAGATGTCTAGTCAGGCTGTAGTTATCACGAAACGTTTTACCGCAAGTGTCACATGTTAGACACTTTTTATTTGTATCAGTTTTACACTGACTCTCTGATACTGAAGAGTTATCATCTGTGCTACTCTGACTTCTGTTTATGTCATGTTTCCTCTTCTTCAGCTCTACATTCCTGGTTAATCCTGAGTCCTCATTTCTTTCCTCACCTTGGCTCTCTGATTCAGAAGAGTTGTGAGAAAGGAGTTGGTCCCTCTTTGGTTCTGGTTCACTGTGGTTATTTTGCTCATTAGTAGGAGTCACCATAAAGGTCTCCGTCTCCTGCTTCAATAGAAGCTGTTCTCCCTTCTGACTGGTGTAAAGGTCTTCCTGTTCCTCTTTAAACTGTGGGGGATCTGGGTGCTCCTGGTCCAGACTGAACTTCTTCTCCTCATTACAGTCCTGTTCATCTGTGAGAACCTCCTCTTCCTTACAGTCAATTTGCTGGGGAAGATCTGAAGGAACAAACAAACATTGTTTGTGATAGAAAAATTATTTGGGCACTGATACAAATGACTGTCGAGTTCTGACAGTCTTATTAGAAAAGCTCAACATTTGAATGTTTATAATGCAAAATACAGTGTTAAATTTGCCAGTTAACAGAATTTTTCCTATAAAATTTACAAAATTTTCCTGATATTTCAAATGCAAGAAATATCTATAAAAATGATACAGACAGACTGTGAATTAACATGTCCAATGTAAAATAACATGAAAAACCTGTAACTGTAAATAGGTATATAATGTTTACTTAAAAAATAAATAACACTAGTTTAATAATATGATACATATCTAAGATTTGATGCAATTAGTAAAAAGTAACATTAAAAGAATTATAGTTTATTTAATATTACACCGATTTGTATTTTAATTAACATAGGTAATTATCAAGGTTTTCCCCACAAGACTCAAACAAATTAAAAATATTTTTTTTTAAGTGTGTAACATCTAGAAGCATTAGCATTGGTTTGTCAATCAAACCAACTGTAATTACTGTAATTTCACAGATTGTGCATTTTATAGGGGACAGTTTAAAATATTCAACTTGTCAAACTGTTGAATATTTAGAATTTTCCATAGATTCAACTAAAGAAATGAGAACAAATTGCGTGTATACAACTGGAAATGAGTGAAAAGCATCCAAAAGAAAAGAAAGCCCAAAGAAAAACTTTAAAAGGCCTCCAGAAAGCCTGGAGAGCTGTTGTTCACGACCTTTTTTTTAAAAAAACTGCAAAGTTTGTCTCCTTGAAAGCAAAATACAAAGAAATGATGAGTAGCTCTAAATTTTTGTGCAGTACTGCAAAAACCATCCGGTTCCTAAAAATAAAAGAAACTTTGAACTCTGTTTAGGATCCTACATGAGTCATGGTCAGTTTTTATTAAAACATTACATTTTTACATACCTATGCCATGTGGCTTTATTTCAGATTTCCAGATGGTATCCAGCAGTTTGAGACAATCTTCCCTGGTCCAGACGATGATGCCTTCAGTCTCCTGTTTCAGTACAAGCTGCTCTCCCTCATGACTGATGCAGAGTTCCTCCTGTTCCTCCTTAATCTGTGGAGGTTCTGAGTCCTCCTGGTCCAGACTGGAGTTCCTCTCCTGGTTACAGACCTCTTGGTCATCCAGACCCTCCTCTTCCTTACTCTTCATGTTGCTGTGGGAGATCTTGAGTAACAAAGGGACACAAGAAAAAAAGGTTACTTAATGTGACAATAAAAAAACACATTCAAGCAAAAAATATTCCAGCAGTAAAATTTAAAGAGTACAAATATGACAAATGCTTCAGGAGCACCTGTGTGAGTGACTCTCAAACTCTGACACTGTTATTAACAAAGTTCAGAGTACAAAACATTCTGCCAGCTTCACACTTTGAGTCACTGTTTGATTGTCACTGCTGCAGGTTAAAATGACAACAGTAACTGCATGACTTAAATTTATATTTAGATTAACATAAATCGACTGGGGAGAATGACCTCCATACAGCACAATCTTACATGGCTGAATTCCTCTTGACAGGCTGCAGATAAACAATACTCTGCATTTTATTTCTGCAAAAGAGGATGTTTCTGTTTGTCTATGATCCAAGTTTTACTCGAAGCTTCACATTAAAAGTTGTTTTATTTTATCCCGTGTAAGTCTCTTTCTCTTAATTTCATCATAAATATTCTCAGAAACAAAGGTCAATATTGTAATTTCAGTTATTTTACAAGAATATTAAAAAAAAGCATAATTTCTTTGAACCTAAAATTAATTCAGCGGTCTGGCAGAGAGTCAGCCCCTGATTAGGGAATATTTTAAATTTTAAAATCTCGTCCCTCAAAGGAAATCGCTGATCCCCACTGGCCTGCCTCCACCACAGGAAGCCTGCGTGTGCAGATGGAGGTGAAGAGAGCCATAGGTGGCAGCAGTCTCTGGTGAGCAGCAGAGAGCTGAAGCTGGAAGCCAGCTGTGACACACTGCAGACCGATGATGTTTCTCTCTCTGTATCTCCTTTATCTTTATCTCTAAAGAAATCTTCCAGTAAAGTCACTTTCCATGGGCGAGATTATGCAATGGGGGGGGGGGGGGGGCACAAAAGAGGCAAATGAAAAAAGAAATGCCCAGCTGGTATCATGGGTAGAATACAGTAGTCATATTTCACCTCCCCCTTTCTGTCTGGTGCCTTGGGGCCCTCCCTTGGCTGGCCCACAGTAACTGAAACACATTTAGATCTGATTCTGGGAACAGTTAAAAGAACTGCACCTGATATCCATGTATGTTTGAACATGTTTCAATTAATCACTGCAGCTATTTTCTATTTTCCAAGAAAAATGTAATGAAGGGTGACTCAAGACTTTTGCACAGTACTGTATATCTCTTAGCAAGAAATCTGAAGTCCACATTAGTATTAAAAGCTCCTTTTTCCTTCACTTAAGTTGGTTATTTCACTACATCTCTCAAGCTTTGTGATACCAGACACCAGGTCAGACAGTATGCTGACGGGGTTATAGACACAAACTACGAGATGTACTGAGAAAAACCAGTGAGAGCTTTGAGAACTAATAAAAGGATTTTAAAGGTCATTCTGTATTGAACTGAGAGCCAATGAAGTGACTTCAGCACTGGGGTAAAAGATCTGTCTATGTGTGAGGACTCTGGCTGCTACAGGAATGAGTTGAAGCCGTCCTACTCATAATTTTGGATAATCCTGCTAACAAAGTTACAGTAATCTAATCTCCTTGATACAAATGCATGAAGCAGTTTGAGATAAGAATTTTCTAACTTTTGATATATCTTTAAATGGTAAAAAGCAGTTCTGCCATCAGAGCTGACATCACTGTCCAAAACAATGCCAGGATTCCTGACTTGCTGACTGTGATGCCTTTTCTAAGTAGAAAAATCCCCAACATGTTGGTGACTGTGAGAAAAGCTCTCTGAGCTTCACTTGCACATTAATTACTGCTGAAACACTCAGCTGGGAGCAGGACTGTGAACAAGTAAGGAACAAAAGGAGGAGATCATCAGGCAGACAGAGAGCTAAACATGTGTTATCCTTAACTCAGAGTTATTGCCAAGGTAAAACCTTATCTCCCACAGCAGGACCTGGAAAAAGTTATTCATGCTTTTATTACTTCCCGCCTGGACTACTGTAATTCTCTGTACTTTGGCATAGATCAATCATCTGTGCGCCGCCTGCAGGTAGTCCAGAATGCGGCAGCTCGTCTTTTAACCGGTTTAAAAAAAGCATGAACACATTACCCCAGTCCTGTCATCCCTTCACTGGCTCCCTGTCCGTTTTAGAATCGATTTTAAGATTTTATTGCTTACTTTTAAAGCCTTAAACGGACTGGCACCTTTGTATCTGTCTGAGCTGCTTCACTGTCACACCCCTGTAAGAGCTCTGAGGTCATCGAACCAGCTGCTCTTACAGAGGCCTAAAACTAGACTAAAACAGAGAGGTGATCGAGCTTTTGCAGCAGCAGCACCAAAGCTATGGAACGATCTACCTCTCCATATCCGCACAGCTCAGACGATACACACATTTAAATCTCTATTAAAAACACATTTCTTTTCCTTGGCATTTGGCTGCAGTGCTACCTCCTTTTAGATGATTGTTTTATGGTATTTTATGGTACTTGTTTTAAACGTTTTAATTTTTAATTTTCTTATGTTATTTATTGTTCTTAATGTTTTTATTTATTTATTTTTATTTTATTATTTTATTTATTTATTTATTTATATATTTTTATTTTTATTTAGTATAGTCCTTGGGGTTACAGATCTTGTACAGCACTTTGGTCAACGTCGTTGTTTTAAATGTGCTTTATAAATAAACTTGACTTGACTTGACTTGACTTATAAAAACATGAAACTGCTCTGGCGGCTTCATTTTACATTTAATGTCAGACACTTGATATACACGTTTTAAGTGAAGGTGTATTGTGATGGTTAATTTCCATGACAGTGCTCTATTTTTAGAGCTCTTCTGCATAAACTGGGCCCACCATACATCTGTGGGGGTCTGTAACCTGATGATCCGGGCATGCCTGTCTCACTGCATGTTAAATGCTAAAAGTTTACTGTTTAAAACAAGGAGAACTGCTCCCTGATTCCAGTCTGTTAGCCTTCAAACTGAGCTCTGATCAGGGTCCTACATGAGCCGGATTCCTGTCAGTTCACTGAGATCAGTTTTTTTTTTTCTTACCGATTGTGTGTCTTTATCTGAGGTCTCCGGCTCATATCCCGCAGTCTGCGCTGACCGTCGGTCCCTCCTCATACTGGACGATCATTTCTTAACCTCTGAGATTTCTCCTGCAGCAGCAGTTGATCTCTGCTTGATAATCCCTCAAACATTAAACGGGGGACTCTGAGAATCGCGTCATTTCCGTTCTCCCTCTTCTTCCAGTGGACTACACGCATCAAATCTGCCCTCCTCAGGTCATTCGCAGAGAGATGCAGCCCCTGCATTGGGACACAGCTGTGGACAAACTGAGCTGAGCTGCTTTAACCTTCTCTACATTCCTGTTAGCGGGATGAAGGCGCCCTCTTGTGTTGAGCATCGGTTTTCACATTTCAGTTGTTAACCTGCAGGAAGACATGGAAAACCTTCAGTGAGCCTCCAGCAGCTTCAACAACATCAGCACAGAGAGATTTAAATATCTGTAATATTACACTGATGCTGTATTCAGGGACCATGGGAGAGAAGATTAATTCCTTTATAATAAAATGTGATGTGTCATAAATCATGTTAAACTGTATCGGAGCATCATTGATTTAGTGATTTAGTTTGGAGCTGTATCATCTAACACTGTAGAAACATTTCCTTCAGCTTCAGCGCAGAGTGTTACAAACAGAACAGGACTGTTGATGAGAACAAACAGCAGGGACACAGTATCAGCAAACAACAACATGGTTTAACATGAACACAGTCAAAATCTAATTAAATGGTAAAAAGGACTTCCTGCAGACATTTTTTTTTTTGCTCCTGACTCGTCTGCAGCGCCTCCAGCATGGTTCAAATGTTCTGGCTGCTTTTGCACTGATTTTAGTTTCTGTCAGCAGGAAGTTCATGTTGAGCTCAGTGTGTTTGATTTGACTTCAAACTGATGCTTCAATGTGAACACCTTTCTTTACAGCTATCAATAAAGCATCAATACTGCTGTGATGGAAATAAAACACCTGTGTGAGTGTGACGTCTGTAAGGCAGGTAAACATGCTGTCTGCTCCAACTGTGCTGCAGAAAGAAACTTTTCCTTAACTGAACTTTTGGATCATTGGGCACCTTAAACGATATTTTCAGGTTTACCGGAGTTTATGTAAGGATGTGGTTTACGTTAGAGTGACCAGAGGAGGGCAGCAGTACGACTTTGATGCATCTAGCCTACCGGAAGTACAATAGAAGAGGAAGGTCGGAAATGACGTAACCGTTACTGTTCGTCTTCTGTTTAATATAATAATTGTAGAATAACTGTTGTTGGAGAAATCGTCTCAAGAGGTTAAAAAACGATCGTCCAGTATGAGCAGGAGATGAACCGTCAGCTCAGACCGCTGGATATCAGCCGGAAACCCGAGACAAAGACACAGAATCGGTATGTAACACTGTTCCGTGCACTAACACGGGGATGCGGCTGATGTAGGACCCTGAGACGAGGTTAAGGGAGACGGAGCGAAGCGTGGGGCTGGGCAAATCACGTGACTTCCGAACCCGCCATTTGTATTTGTCTGTTTCGATGCAGTGTGTTTTGCATCGAGTGTCCGATAGTTTCTGACTTTCTGCCGGTATGGCCACCAAAGGTGCTCGGTTTTGCTGTGCCATGAACTGCAGCAATAATAGCAGGACCTCCATCGACCCCAGGACGGGTCAGAAGTTCAGATTTCACCGATTTCCCACAGACAAACAGAGGTGAGCATCAATGCTGAGTCACTGAGCCAGTGAGCGTGAAGAGGGATGAGTGCATTAATGAGTGCATTAAAAACACGTCAGTGGATCAGAATGTGTTTTGGCTGATTACAGAAATGTTTGTGAAACATTCTTAAAATCCTGTAGCTAGCTGGGCCCCTGTAGTCTGTGCAGACTGAAGGTAGCTTAGCCACAGTTAACTCTACCCCAGCACATCCTGGGCAGCCGGGAAATCAGGCCAGCCCAGAGATAATAGTGTCAGGCCACAGTTGTAAATAAGAAATTGTTCTTAATCTGGTTACACCCGGTTACGCAAATCGGAGGTCACTAAAATTAATATTGACTCGGTGTGTAACTTTGCAAAAACAATGTCGGACTCTGTAGTTTTTTTCTGGGCCCCTCCCCAATCAGACCAGGAGCGACATGTTTAGCCGCATGTTCTCCTTGAATCGCTGGCTGTCTGAGTGGTGTCCAAAAAACAACGTGGGCTTCATAGATAATTGGCAAAGTTTCTGGGGAAAACCTGGTCTGGCATCCATCCCAAGTGGGATGGAGCAGCTCTCATTTCTAGAAATCTGGCCAAATTTATTAACCCTCCTAAAACCTGCCTACCCAGGGTTAAGACCAGGAAGCAGAGTTGCAGTCTTACACGCCTCTCTGCAGCTTCTCTCCTCCTGCCATCCCCCCAAAACCCCATCCCCATAGAGTCGGTGCCTGCTCCCAGACCACCAAAAAACAAAGCTAAAATCAGCAAAAAGCTATTTAAGGATAAAAATAAACAAAGAACAATATAGCATCCTCAACTGCACCAAAGAGTAAAACAGTCTGAGTATCAAACAGCTTATTATTCAGCTTATTAATCAACTAATGATGTGAATTGGCCCAATATAAATACAAGTGAATTGAATTATTTAGATGCCATTCACAGAGTTACTCCATCAGTTCACTGCAGTAATTTATACAATACTCCCAATATTGCAATAGATTGAGTTCAACTGCTGGCAGCTCTAGTCCAGGCCCAGAGTCTCCTGTTCTTGTCAGTTAAGTTGTTTGTCAGCTGGTCAGGGGAGAGAAATTATGTACATTATTTCTCTGCCTGTTGAATTACCTCACTTATATCATTATTATATCACTGTACACTGTAAGTTATGAAGTATGCAAACATTTAAGCTTTTAAATTCTCTCAGAAGGAGGAGTTGTCTCTTGATAAGGTACATGTGGCATATTTAACAGCTACTTAATTTTTTTTTTTTAATCTTATTTTGCAGGTGCCAGCGATGGATTGTGAATTTGCAAAGAGCAGATTTGAATCTTGGAAATGTGCAGTCAAAACACGTGTGCTCTGCCCACTTTGAGGAAGTGGCATACAACTGTCAGTCTGACATTGCCACCTCCAACCTCCTGCCCTCTGCTGTCCCCACTCTGGTGCCACGTCCAAATCCCCCAGCTCACACGCAGTTGACACGCAAGCCTCCTGCTAAGCGTCGTTGTCCAGGCCCTGTTCCCCCTCCTTCGCCACCTATCCAGGCTGCGAGCTCACCAGAAACATCTGTAACAGAGGCTTCAGTTGGTGATGAGCTGGATGCAAAGTGCACAAATGTAGTGATATGTATTGCAAGTACATGCCTATACAGTGGGGAAAATAAGTATTTGATACACTGCTGATTTTGCAAGTTTTTCCACCTACAAAGAATGGTTGAAGTTGACGTGTACCTATGATAAAAATTGCAGACCTCTCCATTCTTTGTAGGTGGGAAAAATTGCAAAATCAGCAGTGTATCAAATACTTTTTTCCCCACTGTATGTGTCACAATGTTTCAGTTTAGAGTGTTGTAATGTGTGTGCATTGTAAATGTACTGCGGTAGTGGCATTCATGCATAAACACACACATTGGTGATCTTATGAACATGTGATTATAGGAATTGTAATCGGCACTCCCCTCTACAGCCTAGTGTCACTGCTCTTCAAAACGTTGCCATACGCAATTCTTTAGTTGTCAGTTTAGGATCATTGTTTAAACTTTTTTCAAGTTTTTGTGTTTTCTCTGAGGCTTCTCTTGATTCTTTTCCATTCCTGCTAACTGAGAAAAGGAAAAAATATGATCCAAATGAATCGTTTACATTGTTGAGCGCTTTCACGTGTGGAGGCTTGCCTACAGACTTTGACAGCTTTCAAGCAGACAAACATGGCGGTTTCAGTCAAGCACGTGTTTGATGACGTCACACGCCCCAGTGGCTCAGTCTCCCTTAATCTCTCGTCTCTGGCAGGACCCTAATCAGTAGTAGTTGTAATCATAGTTTATAGGCTAACAGATGAAAGCTAAAAAACAGCTAAAAACACAAACACTTCTTTGTTTTAAACATAAACACAGAGGAACGCAGCTTTGTTGTGCAAAAGGTGATTGCCAATATTTATGTTGTTTTTAATGTTTAATATCCTTGTTTATATTGGTAAATATAAAGGCTTTATGAAGGGAGTTATATATAAAATAAAGAAATAATCTCGTTTACAAATATCCTTATGAGTCTGCATAACTGTACTTACTGTGTGTCAGTATAATCAGCTCGTTCCTTTTTTCTTGTTCAAAAACTGACTGCAGCTTGTTTACCTTGAGATGGAAATGTTCCTTCTGCTTCAAATTACTTTGATATTAGTCACGAGAGAGATGTTTGACAGATTATAGGTCAACGGATCATTTACAACTGTTTAAATATCAGAAATCGCTTTTTTTGGCACAACCTGCAGTTTCTCAAAGGAAACTGCAGGTTGTGCCAAAAAAAGCGATTGTAATGTGGAGCTTGGAGCAAAACTCGGATCATAGACAAACATAAATGTTCCCCTTGGCAAAAATAAAATTCAGAATATTTTTCATCTGCAGCCTGTGGGAAGGAATTTCTGATTTGGATTTAGGAAAAACTGTTTCCTCATTTGCCATGTGAGAACTCGAGTCAGTCACACAGGTGCTCCTGAAATATCTATCACATTTGTACACTTTAAATTTCACTTGCATATGTGAGTGACATGCTCACAGTTACATATTAGTAACATTTTTCTTGTGTGCCTTTGTCAAGACTTCCCACAGCAAGATGAAGTGTGAAGAAGAGGAGGGTCTGGGTGAGCAGGAGAGGAACTTCAGTCTGGACCAGGAGGACCCAGATCTTCCACAGATTAAAGAGGAACAGGAGGAACTTGGCACCAGTCAGGAGGGAGAGCAGCTTGTACTGAAGCAGGAGACCGAAGGCATCATCGTCTGGACTGGGGAAGAGCGTCTCAGGCTGCTGGATACCATCTGGAAACCTGAAATAAAGTTACACAGATTAGGTATGCAAAACTGTAACGGGCTGTAATGAATATGACTCATGTAGGATCCTAACCAGAGCTGAAAGTTACTTTTATTTTTAGGGGTCAACTTCAATATGTACCATTAATACTCTTCTTTCTAAACCAGGGCTCTTCAACTCCAGGCCTCGAGAGCCCCTGTCCTGCAGGTTTTAGATGTGTCTCTGCTTCAACACACCTGAGTCAAATATAGAAGACATTAGCAGGACTCTGGAGAACTTGACTGCATACCGAAGAGGTAATTCAGCCATTTGATTCAGGTGTGTTGGATCAGGGACACATCTAAAACCTGCAGGACAGGGGCTCTCAAGGCCTGGAGTTGAAGAGCCCTGTCCTAAACTGTTAATTTATTTTTTTGTAGATAATTTTTGGAATTTGACAGGATATTATAGGGTAGACAGGAAAGCAGGGAGAGAGTGGAGTGGGAATGACATCCTGTAAATAGTCTGGGTCTGCAGATTCAACCCCAAGTCCCTGCAGTGGCCTTTGGCATGTGGGTATAGCTGTTAATATTTAACATTAAACCTGCACTTTGTATAACTCAAAGAGAAAACTGGCTTATTTTAGACTTGTTTTGGATTATTTTTAAAGTCACATTTCACACATGTTTGAGGTTACTTGGGAGATCATTCCATAGTTTTGGTGCAACGACTGCTAAAGCACAACCCCATTTTTGGATGAATGGAGACTGTGGGATAGTCAAGAAGGATTGGGATGCAGGTCTTAGGGGTCTTGTGGGGCTTTATGGATGCAGCGTATCTACAACATATACAAGTGTAAGAGGGTTTAATGCTTTAAAACGTGCTGCCACTTTATACTGGGGTCTGTGAGGCAAAGGGAGCCATTTAACACTGGTGTAATATGATCTCTCTTTTTTTGGCCCAGTCAGTAATCTGCCTGCAGCATTTTGGGCGAATCATAAATGAGCAAGAGACGATTCACGGTAATGACCAAAATGATAATCACAATTATTTTTCCTTCAATATTGAGGTCATGATTGTTTTTCACAATTAATTAATGACAAAATTTTTTTTTTTTTATTGCACTGTTACAATGTCCTGCATTCCTGCTGTTATGCAAATCTTTTCATGAAAATAAAATTGATCCTTCCTTTTCACTTATATTCTTAGAAAAAGAACATGTAGGTTTTAAAATGTGCCAAAACAGTATCACATCAATAAGGCAGTGCTTTCACTTTCCTATTAATTAAAACCTCTTTGTGGGCAACAAGGGGTTTATTCACCTAACCTAAGGCCATCTCTGAAAGGTAAAAGATAAAAGTCTGGCTCCGTTCATTGTACCTACATGATGGAAGTGAATAAAACTTTGAACTAAACAAAATTTTGTACAAAATATGTAATACCTATAAAAAATAAATAGGCCATTGCAGAAGGAAACCAAATGAGAGGCAGGATAATGCATAAAAGGCTAACTGCTTCAGTCTTTACAGGTTTGGCAAAATCATTGCACAAACCTGTGTTTTCTCCAGTCTGTTGACCATTTTCCCAAAGCCTTCATTACTCACCCTGTTTACTGAACAAGCACTTATGGCGCGTTTCCATTAGTATCTACTCAGCGCGACTCGACTTGGCACAGTTTGTAGGCATTTTCATTAGTACCTGGTACCAGATTCAGGTACTTTTTTAGTACCCACTCAGCCAGGGTTCCAAGAGATCCGAAAATGTGACGTGGAAGAATAGCATCCCACTGATTGGGCAGGGAGTGTCGTCACTAGTTGGGTCATGAGAGCGAATCAAATGCACCATTTTAAAACCTAACAGCAAGAAAATGGAGGCATGCAAAGCACAGGAAGCTCGGTTGAATGCCCAGACCAACAATTTGCAGCAGAAGTTTTGCAATAAAAGAGCCATCTGAAATGCGCGCACACACACACACACACACACACAGCATACATATTTTAACCCTATACTGCCCTATACTGAAGCACCGATCACCTGCCCCTGCTAGCCTTGAACAGCTAGTTAACACCGAACGCTGAGGCAGCTGATCAAAGTTCCTTTGATCTATCAAAAAAATTCAAACGGTTTCTGAAAGCTGAGAAACTGTACTTCACACCCAACATAGGGTCATTTTTACGGTAATTGGAAGTACGCAAATGGCAGCACTTTTGAACTACACTGAGTCGATTGCAACATGTTCAGCAGTATAGAGTTAATGCTTAACAATGATAACCTTCATCCATTAAAACATTGCACGGGGGACTTATGCATGATGACGATAGTAAACTGGCATAGCTACGTTAGCTTGCCTCTATGTCATCCATTGCTGTGTTGTGTTTTGAGTCGCATGCAAATTACATCAAGTGACTACTGCCCACTTTGCTATATCGACTCCACTCACATTGAGGTGGTACTCAATTGCAATGGAAACAAAACAAGACCGTGGCAGGTCGTGCCGTGTCGAGTCGACCCGTGCTGAGTAGGTACTAATGGAAATGTGGCATTAGAGCCCTCTTTGCACATTAAATGCAAATAATGCCATAAATTAATGTGCATAAATGAATGCTCACAAACTTCAATGAAGTGAAGCAACATTTTAAAGAAAAGTGGGCCAAAATTCCTCCACAATCAAAACTTCAAGTAAACCAGCTTTATATGAGAGAGCTTTTCACTGAATAAGCTGATAAAGACTGAGAGATGATGGTTATCACACTAAAAGGGCCTTCCTACTTATCAAGCAGGGTATTCAGTCACTGTTTGTGGGGACTCACAGGGCACAGTCCTTGGACTTGTTCTGTTTAGTTTACATCTGTTGACACTTGGCCATGTATTCCATAATTCTACAGTGTCTTACCATTGGTGTCATAGCAATATGAATCAATAAAGTTATTCTTATTAATATGATTATGCTAATGTTTGCCAGCTTTATGTCTCCTTTAGCCTGGGAAAACACAAAAATCTAGATTCCTTGCATTCCTGCCTCACTGCCATTCTCAACTGGATGATTTCTAATTTCTTTCAACTGAATTCATAAACTGAAGTCCTTGTTATTGGTCCTGATCAAATTTCTAATAATGTCATTCCCCACCTTGGACAACTATTAACAAAACAGTCTTCTAGAAACCTGGGTATTATCGTTAATCAGCATCTTAATTTCAACCAGCATATCAAAAGTCTAGTCTTGCTTTGTACAGACCAATACACCCCAATAATATAACATCTTATCCAAGCCTTTCTTGCCTTCCAACTATATTATTTCAACTTAACTGTCCCATCTACAGTGAGTACAAAACATGGCACAGCGAGCGCATCACTCCAGTCCTCACAGAATTACAGCAAATTCCCATTTGGGACAGTATGGAAGTGAAGGAACATTAAAATTACTTTTGAACTACACTGAGTCGCTGTTTTGTCTGCAGCAGTGACCATCAAACTAAACAGTGGGAGGTATCTAGTTGAACATAGTTTTTTAATCTTAACATTGCTGAAAAGTGTCTCTCATTAGCATCAGTTTGTTTATATACTTGCATATGTGAGCAACAGACTTTACCAGAAATTACTAGAATTTATTTTCTCATGTTTTTCTACACTAAACCTTTTTCTAAATTTTCCTTGTAACTTCAGATCTCCACCAACAACATATCTCTGAGGCGGAAGATGTTCTCGCAAACCAGCAGGTCTGTAACCAGGATAGGAACTCCAGTCTGGACCAGGAGGACCCAGAGCCTCCACAGATTAAAGAGGAACAGGAGGAACTCTACATCAATCAGGAGGGAGAGCAGCTTGTACTGAAGGAGGAGAGTGAGATCTTTATGGTGACTCCTAATTATGAGCAAAGTGACCACAGTGACCCAGAACCAAATAGTGACCAGTTCTCTTCTCATGACTATCTTGATCCAGAGAGCCAAGACCAGCCAGAAAGCAACCATGTGCCCTTAAGATCAAATAAAAAGTCTTTAAATTGTGAAGTTTGTGGAAAAACTTTTCAATATAAATCCAAACTGGCTCGACATGTTCGAGCACACACAGGTGAGAAGCCATATTTTTGTGTCACCTGTGGGAAAAGATTTAATCAGATGATACACTTGAAAAAACACATCAGAATACACACAGGTGAGAAGCCTCATTCTTGTAGCATCTGTGGGAATAAATTTAATGACTTATCAGCATTCAAAGCTCACATGAGAATTCATACAGGTGAGAAGCCATATTCTTGTAGCACCTGTGGGAAAGGATTTAGTCAGATGATACACGTAAAAATTCATATGAGAGTTCACACAGGCGAGAAGCCTTATTCTTGCAGCACCTGTGGGAAAGGATTCAGTAATTTGATGAACTTGAAAACTCACATAAGAATTCACACAGGTGAGAAGCCACATTCTTGTAGCACCTGTGGGAAAACATTTCGTCAAAATTCAACGTTGCAAACCCATATAAGGATCCACACAGGTGTGAAACCATATTCTTGTAGCACCTGTGGAAAAAGATTTAGTCACGTTAAAAACTTGACAACTCACTCAAGAATTCACACAGGTGAGAAGCCGTATTCTTGTAGCACCTGTGGGAACAAATTCAGTCAGCTGACACATTTAAAAAGTCACATGAGAATTCATACTACTTAAATGCTTTATACTGTATAAAATGTGAAAGAGTAGGAGTGTGATAATGGTAGAGCCCACACTGCTGAGAAGCTAAATTCCTGCAAGAGGATAACCTTATAGTCTTGTTAATATAGTATAGTTTCTGTCTTTATTATTTATTCCATTTAGCTGTGTTTTTGTTATAATGTAAAGGAAAGCCCAGTTTCACAATAATTTCAGACATCAACAAGTAACATAATTTTATCTCAAACATAGCAGTTTCACTCTTCAGTTACAGAAACCTTTATAAAAGCTCCCAACTCTGCCAGGGAGACAAAAAAGCATCCTAACCTTTTAACACAGAGCATATCACCAGGAAATGTCCCAAAATGTCACGTAACAGCCTTTGGCATAGAGCGTATCATGACATGTTTGTGCACCCTAAATACTGTGTAAATATTTTTTGAATCTGAAAATTCTAATTGGTTTCTGGAAGCTGAGAAATTGCACAGCCAACATCAGGGGTATTCAACTACATTTTTCTATGGGCCAAATTGTCATGAGGCTATTTGCCAGTGGGCCACACATTCCTCGGGACTCTTACTCTTGTGCATACTTATCGGTCCAGTTGTTAAATTTCCTATTTTCGCTGTCCACCTTGCGTCGCTTGTCTTTTGAATGCAACATGTTTGCATCAGAAACTGCAGTCTGGCCTCCCGCCAACAGTGTAAACGGCAGTGCTGCATGTCATAAAATGTTGTAAAGTGCCGTTCTTCTTCTTCTTGAGTTTAATGGCGGTTGGTAATCTATGGTGCGTTACCGCCACCACATGTAAGGAGTGTGAACTACATGCCGTGGTTACAGTTTAGTCACAGCTTCTGTTAAAATTTTTATTTAATAATAGAGGTAAATGGGCAGTGGGCCGGTCCAAAATGACTGATGCGCCGGTTCTGGCCCTTGGGCCGCCAGTTGAATACCCCTGGCCAACATTGTGGTTATCACACACGCTGGTTCAGGAAGCCCGCAGATCTGATCCTTCATTTATCTCCCTTGCACACACGTGTAGAGGGCAGTGGAGGCATGGAAAAATGCCAGTCCAGGGTTCTAGCCAGAAAAAAAATTTCAGTCCGGTGTGTGTGTGTGTGTGTTTGGAGGGTGGGGCTAATTAGTATTAGCTTGCTAATGCTAAAGGCTAAATGGCGTGCCAGCTTGTTAATTCAGTGATGGTGAACAGTTGGATATTATGTATGTAATATTCTGTGATAATGGTTGGTCCTACGGGTCATTGAAGGCACCTGAATATGATTGGATCATGTGACTTGATGAAGATAGGGAGTGTGGATCCCTCTCGTCTGTGTTACGATGCTCTGAAAATAAGATGCACCTTTTCCTGCAGCTACTGGTGAAAAAATATTCTTTTTATGCAGCACGTCAGTGTGTTATCCTTGTGAGTCTACAAAGACAAGAAACAAGACAAGCTCCTGCGATTTTATATTCAATAGGAAGCACAAAATTGCGGCCTTTTTCCTCTTCCCCCTTGGTTTCACACTGGTTGCTATTTTGCCCCGCAAAATCAACCGTGAACAGGACCGTCGCGAGATTGTGCTTGCACACTAAATTAGAAGATGCTCATTTAGCCTGGAAAAAGAGTTTGTTGCTCTATAAAAAAGCCCTCCGTAAAGCTAGGACATCTTACTATTCATCATTAATTGAAGAAAATAAGAACAACCCCAGGTTTCTTTTCAGCACTGTAGCCAGGCTGACAAAGAGTCAGAGCTCTGTAGAGCCGAGTATTCCTTTCACGTTAACTAGTAGTGACTTCATGGATTTCTTTACAAATAAAATTTTAGACATTCGAGAAAAAATTATTCATAACCATCTCAAAGATTATTCTTCATGTTCGGCTGCTTTCAGCACTGCTGGTATTTGTTTAGACTCTTTTGCTCCAGTTGATCTTTCAGAGTTAACTTCAATAGTTACTTCCTCCAAACCAGCAACATGTTTGTTAGATCCCATTCCTACTAGACTGTTCAAAGAAGTCTTTCCAATTATTGATGCTTCAATCTTAAAAATGATCAATCAGTCTTTATTAGTTGGCTATGTACCACAGACCTTCAAGGTGGCTGTAATTAAACCTCTGCTTAAAAAGCCATCACTTGACCCAGCTGTCTTAGCTAATTATAGGCCAATCTCCAACCTTCCTTTTCTCTCAAAGATTCTTGAAAGAGTAGTTGTAAAACAGCTAACTGATCATCTGCAGAGGAACGGTTTATTTGAAGAGTTTCAGTCAGGTTTCAGAATTCATCACAGTACAGAAACAGCATTAGTGAAGGTTACAAATGATCTTCTTACAGCCTCTGACAGTGGACTCATCTCTGTTCTTGTCCTGTTGGACCTCAGTGCAGCTTTTGATACTGTTGACCATAACATTTTATTACAGAGATTAGAGCTTGCTATAGGTATTAAAGGTACTGCACTGCAGTGGTTTGAATCATATTTATCTCATAGACTCCAATTTGTTCATGTAAATGGGGAGTCTTCTTCACACACTAAGGTTAATTATGGAGTTCCACAGGGTTCTGTGCTAGGACCAATTTTATTTACATTATACATGCTTCCCTTAGGCAGTATTATTAGAAAGCACTGCATCAATTTTCATTGTTATGCAGATGATACTCAGCTTTACCTATCAATGAAGCCAGATGACACACATCAATTATTTAAACTGCAGGAATGTCTTAAAGATATTAAGGCCTGGATGACCTCTAATTTCCTGCTTCTAAATTCAGATAAAACTGAAATTCTTGTTCTCGGCCCCACAAATCTTAGAAACATGGTGTCTAACCAGATACTTACTCTGGATGGCATTACTTTGGCCTCCAGTAACACTGTGAGAAATCTTGGAGTCATTTTTGACCAGGATTTGTCCTTCAATGCACATATTAAACAAATATGTAGGACCGCTTTTTTGCATTTGCGCAATATTTCTAAAATTAGAAACATCCTTTCTCAGAGTGATGCTGAAAAGCTCATTCATGCATTTATTACTTCTAGGCTGGATTATTGTAATTCATTATTATCAGGCTGTCCTAAAAGCTCCCTGAAAAGCCTTCAGCTGATCCAAAATGCTGCAGCTAGAGTACTGACAGGGACTAGAAAGAGAGAGCAGATTTCTCCCATATTGGCTTCTCTTCATTGGCTCCCTGTTAAATCTACAATAGAATTTAAAATTCTTCTCCTCACATACAAGGTCTTGAATAATCAGGCACCATCTTATCTCAAAGACCTCATAGTACCATATCACCCCAACAGAGCACTTCGCTCTCAGACTGCTGGCTTACTTGTGGTTCCTAGGATACTTAAGAGTAGAATGGGAGGCAGAGCCTTCAGCTTTCAGGCGCCTCTTCTGTGGAACCAGCTTCCAGCTTGGATTCGGGAGACAGACACCCTCTCTATTTTTAAGATTAGGCTTAAAACTTTCCTTTATGATAAAGCTTATAGTTAGGGCTGGATCAGGTGACCCTGAACCATCCCTTAGTTATGCTGCTATAGGCCTAGTCTGCTGGGGGGTTCACATAATGCACTGTTTCTCATTCACCTTATTTACTTTGTTTATACTCCACTCTGCATTTAATCATTAATTGATATTAATCTCTGGCTCTCTTCCACAGCATGTCTTTCTCTCCCCTCAGCCCAACCGGTCGCGGCAGATGACTGCCCCTCCCTGAGCCTGGTTCTGCTGGAGGTTTCTTCCTGTTAAAAGGGAGTTTTTCCTTTCCACTGTCGCCAAGTGCTTGCTCATAGGGGGTCGTTTTGACTTTTGGGTTTTCTCTGTATTATTGTAGGGTCTTTACCCACAATACAAAGCGCCTTGAGGCGACAGTTTGTTGTGATTTGGCGCTATATAAATAAAATTGAATTGAATTGAATTGAAAACCGGCCGTGCCCGGTGGTAGATTGCAAATTGTGGTGAAATAATACTATTGTGCAGTAATCTAACCAGAGACAAAAAAATCAGTCTGGTATTGGCGATGGGGTGGTGTGTGTGTGTGAGGTGCGCGCCCGCTTGCTCATTGCAGTGATAGAATGGTTCCAATAGTGAACCGGTGAAATTCTCAGCCCGGCACAAGAGAACCTCAGCATGGCGCAGTGCCGGGCAATCAACCGCTGGCTAAAACCCTGCACTCCTTTTCAAACTTGTTGGTTCTGTGTTAAAGGGTTAATGTGCTCTGAAGGTTATTCCATGACCAAGGTGAAAAATAAGAGAATACTACCAAGTTCAGACTAGTTTTAAATATGTTTTAATTTGACATGCTTGTTGTTTTGTCTTTATTGTTCTTTTTGATACCTTTTTTTTTTTTTTTTTTTTTTTTTTTTGGCCAAAAATTTAATTTTAAAAACTGAAAAAATGTAAATGAGAACTGGCTCTCATACATTTTACCTGGTAAAATAAAGGTTAAAAAAAGACACACAAGACACAACTTGTTTTTATGGACATGGGTTTTTGTGTGATATTTATTTTTAATGAAGATTAAACTTGAGTATCACCCCGTCCTGTTGATTTAGTCTTTCTACTGTTTCTTCATAGTGTAGGTCATGTATTGTAAGATGTCAACACAAATTTGATTAAAACTTCTTGTGACTAATTTTGTCTAAAGTGTAGTCCCTGAAATATAAAAGCAGTCATATGTACAGTGTTGGTTGTTCAAAAGGGGTTATCATTTTTGGATTCAAGTAAATTAATCATATAACATTTAAAGGTCTTTTCATATAGGAAGTGGCATGCACTGTGCTGCGCTTTGAAACTTATTCTTTTTTTTATGGTTTGCACCATGCAATAAGTTTCTCGCTGTGTCGAGCAAAGCACAGTGCAAGCATGCTGCGTGGGGAGCACTCACGTGGTCAAAGGTCAACACAGCTATACTCTCATCACCAGCCCTCTGCATTTCTCTGTCCAGACCTGCCATCCTTGAGCTCTCCACCAGATGTCCTCAGACTTTCCCTCTTTTCCACCCTCATGTCCTTGTGTAGTGCTGCAGCATGGGGAAACTACTTACTGTAAAGTAGCAATATCACACTGTCAAACACTCTAAAACACATAAGCTAATATTGCCAAATTGTGTTTGAATTATCAAAATTTTAAGTAATTATTTTTGCAGAAAAGTGTTCACTATTACTGCTGCAAATGTTTCCAGCTCAGTCTAAATACTTTTATTCTGTTTAATCTACAGTCGTACATTATATAAAATTATAAGATTGCTACTGATTCTGATCAGAATTAGATTCAAGCCCACTTCCAAGGACAATAGCCAACTGGCCACTGCCACAAGATGGCAATAATTTAAGGAATGGATGCAAACAGGTGAGAAGTTTTGTGACAGAATACTGTTTGAGATTTAAGAAGGGATTGCGGTCACTTTGTTAGATTTTAATTTATATCTGCTTTGAGATTTTACCGGGCAAGGACTGTTTACCTTGTTTACCCTGACAGAATGCCACTGTTGTTTCATTTTTTTCTCCTATTGGTCATGTCACTGAGAGGGGTTCTTATTGGTAATGTCAGGCACACAGCTGTGGCAGTGTGCACAGAAGCCCCATCCACCCTCAGTTTAAAACCTTTTTGTGAGGGGTAGCCAATCAGAGGAAATTTGGCATAAAAGGAGGGTGCCCTTAAAGAGCTAAAATGTTTTGTTTCAGAAAGAGGATTAACTGAAGGGCTCCATGTAGGCCCATTATAAGATACATAAGGATTCTTCCTTTGTTAACATTGTTGACCGGAAAACAAAAAAAATATGCCCAATGCTTCCTCCCAAAAAAAACCCAGTTTTACAAAAATCAATGACTAGAATAAAGGCATGCAGTAAACCAGCTCAGCGGACTCACCTCACTGGAGTTATTGGTCATTTGCGATTAGGTTGATTCCTGCATGAGCCTCTGATCAAGCCATTTTGTTTTCCCAGTTGAGCAACCAGACAAAAGATTAAATTACACACAACTTTATACTGAAAAATTTGCCTGATATGGTCAAATACAGGAGTCGAAGACAACTTCAGTCCACGTCCTTACAGGTTTCTCACCACTCTGTCTGTTATCCCTATAAAAAAGGAAATAATGGACTGAATATTTTCCAGCGCCCCAAATCTGAGTGAATTGAGTGATTATCGTCGGGGTGTGGAGGTAAGCTTTATGGAAAAACACATATATAATAATAAAAAAAAATCACATTCAGAAACAATATTATTTAGCTATCACAACAATGTAGACTAAACAACAATCAGTGTAGATTAAAGATATTTAATACCAGACAGCAAATCAAACAGTAAGTTAATAAGGGAAAATGTACTTAAAATTAAATATGAATAATGGCTGATTTAATTATGAAAATGCTTTGAAAAACATAAAAACTTATTTACTTTCACATTTTTATATACTTTAAACCTACAACTACACTACATGAACATCTTGTGTGTGTCTCATAAAAGCCATGCAGCTAGAACAGCTAAACAGGAACTATAACAGACAGACGTCTTTACCCAGTTTAGTAAAAAAAAATCAGCTTCTGAATTTGTATAAAACAATATCAGGAACAAAGAAACATGTAAAATACCACAGAGCACTGTGTTGTTTCTTTTTAGATTACAACTCAGAAAAATTGTTTCAAATACATCTTTATTTAAATGTTATAAAACTCATAACCCTTCAGCACATACTGAATTTTAACTTTCATCTAAGTGAACAACACAACACATGGAGTTCCTCGAGTCCATAATGACATTTTTTTTTTTGCCTTATGTGTGGCACTTTCTTGCTTTTAATCTTGTGCATTAAAACCTCTAAAGAGGAATTAAATGTTTGCTATACAGAGCAACAGGTGACAAAAAATATATAAGCTTGTTTTTCTATAACAAACCTGTTCAGTAAAACAAGTTAATCTATATCTGCTTGTCATTTCTACAGCCTAAAACAAAAACTATCAATTCAGACAAATCCCTTACTTTCCCCTACATCATAAGACAGTAAATGCAGTGCACAATCATTACAGTTATATAGTGTTCTGGAAATAAAATATCCCACAAAGACCTGGTCATCTTTTCCCACAAGCGTTATAGTGATTTGTTATTTCACCAGTGTGGGCATTACCAACTATGAACCAGCTCTTTCATACTTTTCAAGTATAGAACTTTTAACTTCTTGTCATGTGAATTGTCATGTGAGACTTCATGTTTGTAATATGACGGAATCTTTTCCCACAGGTGCTACACTTATATGGCTTCTCACCTGTGTGAATTCGCATGTGATTTTTCAAGTGTATCATTTGAATGAAACTTTTCCCGCAGGTCCCACATGAATATGGTTTCTCACCTGTGTGAATTCTCATGTGTGTTTTCAAAGTTGATAAATCTCTAAATGTTTTCCCACAGGTGCTACAAGAATATGGCTTCTCACCTGTATGGATTTTCATGTGTCTTTTTAGCCCTGATAAGCCACTAAATCCCCTCCCACAGGTGCTACAAGAATATGGTTTCTCACCTGTGTGAGTTCTCACGTGTCTTTTCAAGTGCTGCAGCTGAATAAATCCTTTCCCACAGGTGCTACAAGAATGTGGCTTCTCGCCTGTGTGAATTTTCATATGACTTTTGAATCCTGATAAGTCACTAAATCTTCTCCCACACGTACTACAAGAGTATGGCTTCTCACCTGTGTGACTTCTTGTGTGAATTTTTAAATATACCATTGTACTAAATCTTTTCCCACAGGTGCTACAAGAATGCGGCTTCTCACCTGTGTGAATTTTGATGTGAGTTTCCAGTCCTGATTTCTGGGTAAATCTTTTCCCACAGGTGCTACAAGAATATGGTTTCTCACCTGTGTGGATTCGCATATGTTTTTTGAATGCTGATGAAACACTAAAGCTTTTCCCACACGTATTACAAGAATATGGTTTCTCACCTGTGTGAATTCTCATGTGAATTTTTAAGTTTGGTGTCTGAGTGAATCCTTTCCCACAGATGCTACAAGCAAAAGGTTTCTCACCTGTGTGACTTCTGACATGACATTCTAGTGATGATTTCTTTCTGAAACTACTTCCACAAATCATACAAGAATAAGGCCTCTCACCTGTGTGAATCCTTATGTGAATTTTCAAGTTTATCATATGCCTGAATCTTTTACCACACGTGTTACAAGAATGTGGCTTCTCACCTGTGTGAATTTTCATGTGACTTTCCAAGTCTGCTTTCTTGGAGAATTTTTTCCCACAAGTCCCACAAGAATGTGGCTTCTCACCTGTGTGAATTCTAATGTGGGTTTTGAATGGTGATGAGAAACTAAATCTTTTCCCACAGGTGCTACAACAATATGGCTTCTCACCTGTGTGGACTCTGATGTGACTTTTCAAATTTATCATCTGACTAAATCCTTTCCCACATGTGCTGCAGGAATAGGGTTTTTCACCTGTGTGAACTCTTAGATGTTTTGTCAAGCAAGATTTATAGTAAAAAGTTTTTCCACAAATGTCACATTTTACAGATTTTCTACTTGTTTCAGTTTTATGCCGAGTCTGTGACACAGGCTGACTGTTAATATGTTTTCTGTCTATTTGAGGTCTCTTCTTTGGCTCTCCATTTCTAGCCAATCCTGAGTCCGTATGCTTGCTTTCTTCCTGATCTTGGCTCTCTGATTTAGGAGAGATGCAAGAAAGGAACTGCTCACTGTTTGGTTCTGGTCCACTGTGGTCACATTCCTTATAAGCAGGAGTCATCATAAAGGTATCAGTCTTCTGCTTCAGTATAAGCTGCTCTCCTTGACTGGTGCTGGGTTCCTCCTCTTCCTCTTTAATCTGTGGAGGTTCTGAGTCCTCCTGGTTCATACTTGAGTTCCTCTCCTGGTTACAGACCTGCTGGCCTGTAAAAACCTCCTCCTTACAGTCATGTTTTTGTGGGAGATCTAAAGGGACAACAATGACAGAAAAAAAAATTGAAAAAATATCAGACTCTTAATCATTAGCAGGTCTCCATTTTGTAAGCATGTCACTTTCATATACCAGTGAAATTTAAAGTGTTTAATAAATAAATAGATTATTTGGGCACTGATGCAAATGATTGCTGAGTTCTGACAAACTTACTAGAAAAGATCAGCTCAATATTTGGATGTTTGTGATGATCAGATTATAGACATTAGTTTTTTTTGTTTCAGATTATAGAAATTTGTGCTTTACAACTGTCAGTGTCTGTGTTTATATGCTCCCAATCTATACATGTGATGCACAATCTGAGCTGTTAAAACTTCTCCCGCTTATGTCTCCTGTAGCGACCTTGTGCTCATTCTGTTTGGCTTTGCTATTTCTCCCTGCAGATCCTCTAATCTCCATTCCGGACATCCTTCAGCCCACTTTTGAAGCTAATGATATCTATCTCTGTGTCTGTACAAACTTGTTTTAGTACAAGCTTGTAGCTTTTTTGGCTGCTAACCATTATGGTGTAGATGCATATAATGGCAGATATGTTACTAAAAACAGTAAGTTTCAAACTTACTGATATATTTTAAAGCCTCAGATACACTTTAGTCCAAATGTTAGATTTGCCGAAATCAGGTGGCCTGCAATGTTTAGTTACACATAGGGCTGGGACTTTAGCGCATTAATTTAAATTAATTAATTACGGGGAAAATAACGAATAAAAATTTTAACGCATTTTAATCACACTTTGCCCCGTGGAACGTTTCTCAGTGCACGAGTTCCAGGCATACAGATTATATCGATGCACAATGTCCAAATTCAGGGGCCGCATCGTTCGAAGGACCGGTCCTTCGTAGCCCATGAAGACCGCAAAGGCCGGAAGTGAGCAGCTAGCCTTCATATCAGCGTCACCTGCCCTCGCCTCTGCGTAACTCATGTCGCCTAGCAACCGTGAGTGCAAAGCACAGCTGTGTAAAAGCAGCTGGTTTAACGGAGAACGAACTTTTTCTCCTTTTTGTGGTTTAATTGTAAATCTTTTATTCAAAATAAGTTGTTAAAACAAGCATAACACATTTCAAGGAATACAGTTGAGCGATTGATTAATTTCCAACCATATTAAGTGAGACATTAATGTTGAATAAAACTATCCAGTTATGATGCTTAACTTTAATTTCAGGAGACCGCTACACAGACCACCCTCTGTGTAGTAGACTGGTGGGAAAATTAACAAAATTTTTAAGTTTAAGCTTATGTATATTGATTCATTCATCAACCAAACTTAAATTAATATTTCTCATGTTAAATATTTAAATGTGATTAAAATGCGATTAATTTCGATTAATTAATTACAAAGCTTCTAATTAATTAGATTAATTTTTTTAATCGAGTCCCACCCCTAGTTACACATAAAATAAAAGCATGGCTTTAAATAAATAAATAAATGAAAATTAAATAGAATGATACCCCCAGAATTGCTCTAACCCTAATTCAAAAGTATTTTTATCAATATTGTGATGAATTAAAAACATTTGTGAAACACAGGCTACAATGAGGACCATGGCCTCAGAGTTGGAGGTTCTAATTTTCATTTCTATCCCTTTACAGTCAGCCCCAGTGTGAGCTGGAGGTCACCGCCTGACAGAGAGTCAACTACTTAACTTGGCCAGAATTTAAAAAAAGCTGTTAGTTCTCAATCAGGATCTTCAGAATTTGGAGGAAATACCTTTTGGAAGATAAAGATTGAAAAAGCAGCTTACCTCAATGTGTAAATACATATTCACTATCATGTGAGCTCTTTTGATTAAGAATGAAGTTCTATCTGATCTCATTTTCAGTTGTTTCTGTCTTCTCACCAACAGACTTCAACTGGATCCTTTTAGTTTTAGCCAATTGAATTTTTAGTAACTTTCAACAGTAAAAATAAAGACAAAGCAAAAGAAAAATATAAATAAAATTATTTAGGTTCAATATGTAAAGTACTGTATTCAGACTGGACAAAATGCTGCAGTAAAATCCAAACTCTAGAGTCTGAATTTCAATCAGTTTCCCCTTTTACTGATACAAAGTTTAAGCTTAAAACAGATGTATTAATGTTACTTATTGCAGCTGGTCTTTTAATTCATCCTGTGATAAATAAATAAAAAAGTAAATGTAACTTTAAGCTCCGATTAGGTTCCTCCACGAGTGACTTTTTTAAAGACCATTACAGTTTTACATACCTACGCTGTGCAAGTTTATTTCAGGTTTCCAGATGTTATCCAGCAGTTTGAGCTGCTCTTCTCCAGTCCAGACAATGATGTCTTCAGCCTCCTGCTTCACAACAAGCTGCTCTCCATCCTGACTGATGCAGAGTTCCTCATGTTCCTCTTTAATCTGTGGAAGTTCTGCATCCTGCTGGTCCAGACTGGAGTACCTCTCCTGGTTACAGACCTGTGGGTCATCCAGACTCTCCTCTTCTTCACACTTCATGTTGCTGTGGGAGGTCTTGAGGAACAAAGGGATACAAGAAAAATGTTACTAATGTGATGACAGGAAAACATACAGGGCTCTACACTGTGAGCATGTTATGGAAACTTGTTTAGGCCGCTTAATTATAGCAGAAGTTATAATCCCCATTGTTTTGGTTAATAGCACAATTTCAATCATCTTAGAAAATTATTTAATTTAGGGATGCAACTATTGATTATTTTAGTAATTGAGTATTCTATCGATTATCCCATCGATTAATCGGATAGGAAATACGTTTTATTAACAGTTCATCTGCATATTTTAACTTCCGTAGATTTACTGCAGTTTTTTGCTGTGTGAAACAAACAGTGGTGGATGGAGCAGCTACAAAATTCTCTTTTCTTCACTTGCTGATCAGAGGGTCAATAGCAAACAATCGCTAATGCTAATTGTGGCACCCGCTAGCAAATCGTGGTTATAGCAATCTGTTCTGGTAGATAAGCTGAAATTCGCAACAAATTTGTGTCGAGGATTTTTTAGAATCAAATTATTTGAGTTACTTGAGGAATCACTGCAGCCCTAATTTAAAGACTTAAAATTTTATTGAGACTAAAATTAATTCAAATGAAAAAAATCTATTAAAAATAAGAGGTGAGGGTGGTGGGTGTTACAGTCACAGCAAACATATTGGATGATTTCTTTTAACAGTTTAAAAGTTCTGATGTTAACCTGCAGTATACACCAAACAGCAACGCACTGAACACTTCACAGATGACAAATGAGACAACCCCTCCCATCATCACTTACCAGACACGATCCAGAAGAAGAATCAAAGGCTGAACTGTCCTGGGCTTGCAAGACCATGTGAAAGGGTAAAGGCGGACTGCTGTCCTCTGATAAAAAGCAATAACAAAATGCTGTCATTTCCAGTTCTGATTACAATGTTGTGATAAATCTAAGTAATTCCTTCCTGTGAGCAAACTTTATGAATTCTTTAAAAACAGTTACAATGAATGCAAGTAGTGCATGAGTACTGTGTTTTGCTTATATGTGTGAATCTAGTACTTGATAGCCTGTTTTGGTTATTCACAAACACTCATAATACATAGAGGACATAGAGTAGAGTTATACACCTTGGCCAATTTCTTTCATTTGCTCATCCTTGCTGGTGTCCATGACTGGCAAAACCCATTTTATGTTTTCCCAGTTATTGAAAGGAACACTTTTTAAAATCAGAATTTAGCATCAAGTCAGTTAAACTTCTGGGATATTGATCTGGTCAGTTAAGTAATGGGGGTGTGTGTGTGTGTGTGTGTGTGTGTGTTAACCTTATACCTCAGAACGTGTTGAACACGACACAGCATACTTCAAAACTTCTGGCAAAAAATACCATAATACCCCTATATGGCTGTGAAGTGCATACTGAGCTTTCAGGAACCGTTTGAATTTTTCTGATAGGACAAACAGTCGCGGAGTTGCGGTAAAAAGGCGCTGATACGCAACATCTTAACCAGCTGTTCGTAACTAGTAAGAGCAGGGAACCGGCGCTTCAGCGGCAATCGCCTGGCGTTAAAGACTTAATCAGTTTCAGCTGTTTTGGTGTACATGAAATTACCAACAGGTGCACTAGAGGGGCAACAGAGACAACCCCCAAAACTGGAATGGTTTTACAGTTCGAGGTTACTCACGTCTTTTCCCTCCTCATCTTTTCTGAGTGTTTTTCACTAGTTTTGCATTTGGCTAGGGTCAGTGTAACTGCTGGTAGCATGAGGTCATACCTGGACCCTACAGAGGCTGCACAGGTAGTCTAACTCCTCCAAGATGGCACATCAATACGTGCCATTGCCAGAAGGTTTGCTGTGTCTCCCAGCACAGTCTCAGAGGATGGAGGACACTCCAGGAGACAGGCAGTTACTCTAGGAGAGCTGGACAGGGCCGTAGAAGGTCCTTAACCCATCAGCAGGACCAGGATCTGCTCCTTTGTGCAGGAGGAACAGGATGAGCACTGCAGAGCTACAAAATGACCTCCAGCAGCTGCTGGTGTGAGTGTCTGACTAAACAATCATCAATCAGAATGTTATGCTGCCTGTAACACCAATCAGCATGAGGGGAGGTTTATCCATAGAGGAATGCACAGACCTCTACAGGCTAGGCAACAATACCCTGACTGCCATTAGGTATCTGGATGAAATCATTGGACTCACTGTCAGTCCCTATTCTTGTGCAGTGGGTCCTGGTTCCCTCCTGTCAGCTATTTTGGAGACTTAAATGTTTTGTAAAAAAAAATTTTTTTTACTAACAATTTATGTCATCTAAACATCATTAGAGGTGTAATGGTTCAGTGAACTGAACTGTGAAAAAATCACATGGTCACTGTACCAAAAATAAAAAATAGATCAAAATAAATTTGAGTGTTTTAAGCCTCTTAACATCATAACTACTACTACTGTTTGTGTATAAAAACACTTTTGTACACACTATATTTTGGCCTATTTTATTAAAATAAGCATATCAATACATTAGGAATAAAAATGAATATGTGTTAATTAAATATTTCACAACATTTTACATTTTTGCTCCCCAGTCGCCTCAAATGGTCTGGCCAGGGTTTATCTAGTAAGACCACTGTTCTCCTCATAAAGGCTGTAAAACTTTGTGAAAAGAGTCCGAAACGAGTCGAAGAGCGAGAGAAGCTCACTTCTGTCTGATGATAGTGATACTGGGGTGAGTTGATGAGGATTTCCAGAACTTCTCCATCTGTAACTGTTTCTGTTTTTGGCACAACACCGGCTCCTGAACGGGAGGGTCTCATGCCTGATCTGCTGAAAATCAGTTATTGAGATAATACTGGGGAAAAAATAAGCACGAGGTGATAATAAGGTGATATGTAGATACTGACTAATTTCATTCATATCAATCTCTTCAGAGGAGGATCATTCTGTCAGCTTTTTTTCTGAGGAATGTTGTGTTTTAGTAGTGAAACACTAACTGACCTCTCATGTGCGAGTAGACACTGATCAACTGATCAGTTACTTTCATTTGTTTTCTAGTCAAATGCGGTTTTTATGTTCATTGAATGTTATTTTTTTGTTGTTGTTGTTATTACTTGCGAGGAATAAAGATGTTCTAAGTAATTCGTTTGTCTTAGTCACAAAAGCCATGATTTGATTCAGAAATAACTATCTCATGTGTGCAAATGAACCGAACCGTGTCTTCTGTACCGTTACTCCTCAAAACAAGCATCACCACCCAATATGAAGACCAGTTGAGGCGGGACACCTGCCCCCCGCTGACCGGGGCGAGGAGCGCTGCAGGCGGCAGAGGACTCGCGTGTAGCCGCGGGGTGAGGCACAAAGAGTGGACCGCAGCACAGCGCAGAGAGGAGACGCTTCCTCCCACTCGCGCTGTGGTTTTAATGTGTAAATCCGCTTAATCACTTTATGTTTAATGCTAAAAGTTTACGTTTAAAAAAGAGACGCACTTGTGTTATTTCTATTAAAAAACAAAAACAGCTCAAAGCTGCTCCTTGATTTCAGTCTATTAGCGTACAAACGGAGCTCTGATCAGGTCCTACATCACTGAGACCATCAGTGTTACAAACCTGCTCTGTGTGACTTTATCTCCGGTCTGAGGCTGAGATCCAGCAGTCTGCGCTGACGGTTGGTGTCCTCATCCTGGACGATCGTTTCTAACCTCTGAGGACATTTCTTCAGTAACAGTATCAGTCTGTAATGTTGATAAACTCTCTGAAACACGGAAATGAAGACAGTCGTCATTTCCGTTCTTCCTCTTCTTCTATTACATTTGTGGGAGACTGCAGGCATCAAAGGTGTGCTCCTGCCCTCCTCCGATAAACTCTGGTACTTTACAGAAACCTGAATACAGAATTTGTGGTTCTCCAATGATGCAAAAGTTGACTTTAAGGAACACTCTGTAACATCCATCCCTGACAGCTCCTCATGCACGAGGTTTCTTTCTGCAGCATAGCTGGAGCATCAGGAGTTCATGCATCACTATTTCCATTTCTGGGTTTTGTGACTGATAAATTGACAAAAGGGGAAAAAGTTATTAGAGTTTCAGTATATAATGAGGTAAGTCATTTATGGTTCAGGTATACTTCCTTACATTTCTTATTGTGTGGAGCTGTGGGGAATACATTTAAAATTGAAATGTGGAGTGTTGTAGTGAAGTATTATGAAACTGTGGCACTGGTATTCTGACTAAAGTACAGTTGTAGTTCCTCCACATCTAAAGTTTTAGTGCACTTCAGTAGTGAAACATTACTGAAAACAATAAACAAGGATGTGTTTTTAAAGACTCAAACTTAGCTAAATCCAGATGTTTTATTACAGTAGGTAGTGGGTGTTGGGGTTATTGATATCAGAAGAAAATCGTGCTGGGCTGCATCTGCAAACCATTGGAGAATTTGGAGTAACCCCTCCTAAAGCCAATGACAATAGTTGTTCTAACTGTTGAACCAGTTATTTTTACCTCATTTCCACAGACACTGTTCCACTGCCTAATCTAAATCGGCTCCAAGTGTTTCCACCAAAAGGAGATGGGTACTGGGTTCAAACAGCTGGCCCTGCCACAGGCCCACAAAACTGCAGGAAAGCACTGATGTCACTGACTATGACTGGGGCTGCCACAAGAATTTAACTGGCAGGAGCAGCCCACAGACTCTGAACACCATCTTATTTTTATTTTTACCACAGAAATTACCAAAATTACAGTACTGCGCAAAAGTTTTGAGGAACCACTCATTTCTTTTATATTTGCTCCTGAGGAGCAAATTGTTTTGTAATTTTTTAAAAAAAGTGGTCATGAGCAATAATTCTGAAGGTCTTTCAAAGTGTTTCTTTGGAAATTGGCTGCTTTTACACTCATTTTCGGTCTAGTCCTTGTACCTGGCCATTTTCAGAGGAAACTATTTAACACTGATGTATGAATCATTCAGTCATCAATCCGTCACTGTTTCTAAGGTTTGTGGGGCCGAGTACAAGAACTTCAGTTTTATCTGAATTTAGAAGCAGGTCATTAGAGGTCATCCAGGCCTTTAATACCCATGGTATCTTCTAATCTCTGTAATAAAATATTATGGACAACAGTTTTAACACTGCACTGAGGTCTAAATCAAACCATAGATGTCCATAAATTATGTGTAACTATGAGAAATGACACAGGGAAAAGTACTGAACACTTTAATACTTTGTACAAAAGCCTTTGTTGGTGATGAAAAAACTAGTTACATGCGTTGCTCAGGTGTGATTTTGGCCCATTCTTCCACACAAACACTTCTGAAGGCTCCGTGGGCTCCTTCTATGAGCTCTGAACTTCTTCCATAGATTTCCATTTGGATTGAGGTCAGGTGATTGGCTGGGCCATTCTAGCAGATTTACTTTCTTTCTCTGAAACCAACTGACAGTGTCCTTGGCTGTGTGTTTGGGATCATTGTCTTACAATAGCGGTTCAGTGCATTAATATTGTTTTCTTTGAAACAATTGTACCTACTGATTCCAGGTCTTTCTGCAGCTCTCCACAGGTGATCCTCGGCTCTTGGACAACTCTTCTGATGATTCTTTGCACTCCTCTGTCTGAAATTTTGCGGGGAGCACCTGTTCGTGGCCGGTTTACGGTGAAATGATGTTCTTTCCACTTCCGGATTATGGCCCCGACAGTGCTCACTGGAACCTTCAGTAGTTTAGAAATTCTTCTGTAACCAATGCCATCAGTATGTTTTGCAACAATAAGGTTGCGAAGGTTTGGGAGAGCTCACTGCTTTTACCCATCGTGAGATGATCTGAGTCCACATGCTTGCAGTCTTCCTGATCTTGGCTCTCTGATTTTGGAGAAAGGAGCTGCTCCCTGTTTGGTTCTGATCCACTGCTTTCCTGTTCCTTATAAGCAGGAGTCACCATAAAGGTATCAATTTCTGCTTCAGTATATGACCGGTGCGGGTTCCTCCTGTTCCTCTTTAATCTGTGGAGGTTCTGGATCCTCCTGGTCATACTTGAGTTTCCTCTCCTGGTTGCAGACCTGCTGGCCTGTAAAAACCTCCTCTTACAGTCATGTTGTTGTGGGAGGTCTGAAAGGACAAAAATGACAGGAAACAGCGAAAATATATCATTTTAATCATTAGCAGGTCACTCACATATGCCAGTTGAAATTATGTCAGAAAGAGTTCAGTGTTATATGACCTCATAATCGTATTTTGAGTGTAAAAAAGTACCTGATCTCACTAAGTCATGTAACAGTGTTTTTTCTCAGCTATTCTCTGCTGTCTGTATTTTATGTAGGAACCTTAATGCATGAGTCAAAACACTGGTGAGATCTCTCCCTGTGCCCCCCCCCAAAATCAACATTTGTGTGACTGTAATTTGGTGGAGAAACGAGCAGCAGAGACTTTATGAAGACGAAGCAGCAGCACTAACACAGCTGTGCAATCAGAGCGGACTCAGTGTTCTGCAGTTCCCACAGACTGACCATCAGGTGATCACATCACTTCTGTTTCAGCAGTTAGAGTGTACCAGCAAAAATGTGATTCCCATCACTAAATGAAGCAGATCAGCTGTTAGTTCAGAATCATCTCATTTTCAGTTGTTTTGTCTTCTCACCAACAGACCTCAGCTGGATCCTTTAAGTTTTAGCCAATTAAACTTTTAGTAACTTTCAACAGTAAAAATAAAGACAAAGCAAAAGAAAAAATGATTTAGGTTCAATATGTAAAGTACTGTATCAGACTGGACAAAATGCTGCAGTAAAATCCAAACTCTAGAGTCTGAATTTTTCTGTTTCCCCTTTACTGATACAAAGTTTAAGTTTAACATTAATGCTGACAGTTTACAAAACAGATGCATTAATGCTGCTCATTTCAGTGGTGCTTAAATGCATTCTGTGGTAAATAAATTAATGTAACTTTAACTCTGATTAGTTTCCTCCATGAGTCACAGTCACTTTTTATTAAGACCATTACAGGTTTACATACCTACACTGCGTAAGTTTATTTCCGGTTTCCAGATGTTATCCAGCAGTTTGAGCCTCTCTTCCCCGGTCCAGACGATGATGTCATCAGTCTCCTGCTTCACTACAAGCTGCTCTCCGTCCTGACTGCTGCAGACTTCTTCCTCTTTAATCTGAGGAAGTTCTGCATCCTGCTGGTCCAGACTGGAGTTCCTCTCCTGGTTACCAGACACAAGAAACATCTCATGATGGGTAAAACTAGTCAGCGCTACACCTTTGCAACCTTATAGCATTGGTTACAGAGGAACTGAAACCAACAGTGCTCACTGAAGGTTTCAGTGACTCACATGCTCTCTCCTGAGAAGGGGGACACGACATTTAGAGTCAGAATTTAAATTCAAGATTGAATTAACAATTTTAAGCTGTGAGAGCGTGAACTCTGAACACTGGAGAACTCCTGACATAATCAACCAGCCCACCATATTACAGCATGCTTTACTACCAAACATCAAAACACTGGCCAAGAGACAGTTCCACAAAAACACATTCAGATCATTGATTCACTAATCCAAGACAACACAGGCATCACTTTAGAGTCCATCACTTTTGAGCACGTACCCTTTTCTTTGGCTGCGCAGCAGTGCCTGATTGGTGTTGTCAGTCATGTCAGTGGTGTCTCTTCTCTCTGCTGCTGTAGCCGGCTTTGGGCAAGAAATATCCTTCGTATGTTCACAAATGTTTTCGAACAGGTAATCCTGCTGTTCTGCATCCAGACCAGGAGGATTTACATCAGGAGGTCTTTGTGGCAGACAGATGTCCTCATGAGTGAGAAGCCTCTTTTCTGCCCGCCGACGACCTCCAGACTTCTTTACTCGTGGAGTCAAGCCAAATTCCTTGTAATGCTTGAGAAGTGCTGTGAGTTTGTTTTGGCTGATACTGAAATAAAAAAAATAGTTTTTACAATCTAAAATAAATAAATAAATAAAGATTTAAAGTTAAGAAAAAATGAAAACAAAAGCACATACCAGTGAAGAAATTTAAAAGCTTCCCGACAAACACGAGTTCCATTAACGTAGTGCTCCGTCCTCTGATGCTGACGTTCTGTCTTAGTTTTCTGTTTCGTCGACTGGGTCAACTTTGTGTTCTGGAAGTGGCAGCTTATTTTTCCGAGAAGAATAAGATCCTTTTCAAAGTCGGAAAGTGACGACATGTTGACGCGAAGACCCAGGATGAATTCTTCCTCAAACGAACGAATACACGACCCTCCATTGTAAAGTCTGCAGCCTTTGCACACGAAGTCACGGATCTTTTTTAATTCACTCTCATTGTCTTCACTGCCACTTACAAAGCGTACTGCTTGGCTGTGCTCTAAAACTCTATCAACCTTATTTAAGTCTGTAAGAGGATGCAGCACCTCATCCTCATCCCATCATCATCATCATCATGATGCAATTCTACTTCTATATCTATCCCTACACTGTGACTGGGCTGTGCAACGTCAGTATTTACTACATGTTCACCTTTTAGCCCACTCCCACAGGCTTTGTCGGGTCACTAAACAAACTTTCACAGTCACTGTCTTCATTTTCGGACTCTGATGAAGGTACCGCCCCCTCAGAAACGAAGTAACCGGTGACTAAATCAGTCCATTCACGCTGAGCAGCAGCTGAGCGCAGGCTGCACAAACCCAGACCAGCGAACGAGTTCAAAACGCTACGCTCTTTGGACACAGACATTATCTATATATATATCACTGACGAATCTCTGTTTTTCCACCAAAGAATTACCAATCAGTTTATAAAAAAGAAGATCATAAATATCGCAGGAATTCACTTTTTTCCATCAAAATTCCATCATGCCCAAAACTCCGTTCAACTCCAGCCATTAATTATGCTGTCCCATAATGCACCGTGCGCCGACGCCGGGACCAATCAGTACGCTGTATTACGGGTCATTTCCGGGTTCACGAGATAATCTCGGCAACAAGGAGGAGAGACTGTTTACATGTTGCGTACTTGATTTGAGTACTCTCATTGGCTACCAGTGATGTCATTATTAAAATTACTTTGCATATTTAGACAGGAGCGATTCCGCTGGGATGCCTCATTGACGGGGTTTTCCCAGCAAGCAAAATAATGGACAAAATCCGGTATTTTTTTAAGATAATTGCAGCTAACGTTTGATAGTGGAGACGAGGTACCCTCACGTAAAGGTGAAATTTCTTTAGTGATTTCTTGGTTCTGAAACTTCGGGAGTTGATAGTGGAGATGTTTTTCTTTCAAAAAAATATTTCTAAATCGATCTTTTCAATTCATTCCTGTATATTTGACCTGTATCTAAGAATCAGCCCTTGCGACTAATGACTCATTTTGCCAGATCAGGTCACATTTATGATTCTATAATGATAAAAAGTTGAGTACTGACTTTAAGGATCAGTCTGTAACGTCCACCCCTGACAGTTCCTCATGCACAAGGTTTCTTTTTGCAGCATAGTTGGAGCATCAAGAGTTCATGCATCACTATTTCTATTTCTGTATTTTGTAATTGATAAATCGACACGGAAACAACACAGTGACTACATTAAAGAGAAAAAAAAACTGTCATTAGAAATTCTGTATAAAATAAGGGAAGTAATTTACTGCTCAGGTATACATCCTTACATTTCTTATTGTGTGGTGCTGTGGGGGATAGATTTAAAATTGAAAGTAAAAAAATTCATAGACAGATGAACCCCAAACTGGTAGTTTGGACTTGATAGGCTTTGAAAAGGGGAGCCGAGAGTCAGTTTGTTCTGGTGCAGCTGGCATGCTAACTGATCCTGACAGGTGAGATTTTATCAAATCAGCAAAACATTCTGATTCTACAGAACAGCAGACAAGACAAAGTCTGCAACCACAACCAGCCCCTGTGATCAGTACAATTTACTCTCCACTGTTCTATTTGAAGATGTTAAAATTAAAAGTCTATGTTTTATTTGTGTTTGTAAATAAAAAAAATGTAATGGGATTAATTTTATTGCAAAAGGTTATCGTCAGACTCCGAGTGATGACACAAAAAATGATGTTTATTTGAAACAGCTGAAAGTGACAGGAAGTTACATCATGGAATTATTAAAGTGTTGTACTTAAATCCAGTTTTGAGGTTATGTACGGTATTTCCATTCATGCTACTTTCATCATTTCAGACAGAAACAGCCTTTTTTCCCCACTGTATTTATCTGACAGTTTTAGCTGTGAGTACAAATGATGTTTCTCATCCAAGCATCCCAAATTTCACAGTGAAATCAAAGATTAAAAAATGAGCACAGGTTTCAACAGAACAGTAATTTTAGTTCCCATAAATCATCTTAAAATCATTCAGATTTGATCTTCTGAGCTTTTGGACAGGCCTGACCCAAAGTCTGGGAACCCCTGGACTGTAGCAGTACAGATATTAAAATTTCAGCACACTACAGTAGTGAAAGAATAAACAAGGAAGCGTTTTAAGACCCAAACTGCAGTTTAGCTTCTAAGGTCAAAGGTGAGATGTGGTGAGGTCTCAGCACTTGAGGTTACCCATCCTCTCAGGCCGGGCCGATTGGCAGGTGCTCGGTGGGGTGAAGACGTTGGGATCGGTGATTCCCAGCTGCAGGCTGAAGAAGCGGGTGGAGGTGGTGACACTGCTGTTCCTCGTGTAGGTCTCCTGCACTGGGTAGCAGTCCTTCATGGTGTAAATACCCACCCAGGTCTCATCTGGTGGAGAGACAAGGAGATGTTACTGCAGCTGAAATATCTGTTATCACCTGATGAGGTGCCGGTTCTGCCTCAGCGCCTTATGAGAAGTACGTCACCTTCAGACAAGGGTGTTGGGGTTACTGATGTTGGAAGAAAATCGTGCTGGGCTGCATCTGCAAATCATTGGAGAATTTGGAGCAACCCCTCCTAAAGCCACTGAAAACACTCATTTCTTTTATATTTTGCTCTTGAGGAACAAATTGTTTTGTAATATTTTAAGTGGTCTTGAGCAATTTTTCTCCAGGTTTTCTGAAGGTCTTTAAAAGTGTTTCTTTGGACATTGGCTGCTTTTACACTCATTTTCAGTCTAGTCCTTGTGGCCATTTTCAGAGGAAGCTACTTAACACTGATGTATGAATCATTCAAGCATAAAAAGGCAGCTAGCTCAAGGAATGAAGCAGTGTTGTCTAACAAAGAACCAACATTAAATTGTTTCTTTAGGCAAAAACATCATTTGTTTCAATTTCTTTACTTAAAGCTACAAAAGTGTCAAAGATAACACAGTTTGACAGGCATGAAATAGAGCTATTAGCCACATCTCAGCAGGGTGTGCAGTGTCCTTGAAAAATTTGAGAAAAGTCAGTATATTAAAATTAAAAAAACAAAATTGATGGAATTATGAACACAGAAAAGCACCATCAGATTTTGATCTACCACACAATACCATCTGGAAAGCATCTGATTGGCAGCGAATTAATTTTTCAGCACGACAATGATCCCAAACACAGACAATGCAGTAAAAGCATACCTAGATATTAAAACACACAATAAAGCCCTATCAGTCATGGACTGGCCTCCCTGGAGCCCTTCAGCATTACTGAAGCAGTGAACAGTGAACTGAACAAAAAGCAGCCAAGATCCAAAGAAGAGCTTCCAGAAGCCTGGAGAACTATTCCTAAAGATGATTTTCAAGCTCATTAGAATTGTACAAACTCAGTTTTTGCCTTATATGCTGAATTTCCATTTGTTTGCACCTATTTACCATTTTCCTAGCAAAATTATTATTATAAAGAAATGGCCCAAGACTTTTGCACAATACTGTGTACTAGTAATGCCAAGTAATAACTGGTTCTCAAACCAGACAAAATGTGGGCCAGTTCTCCAAAGACGGGATGTAAAATGGAAAAGAGTGGAAAAGAAGTAATTTAGACTGCATTCACTCTCATAATTCAATAAAACCTGCCAGACATGAAAGAAAACCAGAGTGAAAGGATTCATTCTTATTATAAAGCAGCTGCATGATGTGCTGAATTTAGATCTGAATGAGTGAGGAGCAGCAACACAAACTGTAACCAGCTCCTCTGTATCCACCTCCACTGAGAGAAAGCAACGTTATGACAACTCATCTGAGAATTATTCAAAGTAGCTGCTGATTAGTTTTCTTTTTCTCAGGCAAATCACTGCTTTACAGTAATTAACCAGTATTTCCTCTAGCTTTTGACCAGCCTCGATCGTCATATTTCACCGGGCACAAAGCCGTGGGCGCGGCATTAAAAACTCAGACTTACGCTTGCGTGCCGGCTTCCTGTCCGACCACTCCTGAACCTCAATGTTGTCCCCGGGGCCGCCGATGAAGTACTGGTCCTCGAAGGTGGAGTTGTCAGGGATGTCGAAGGGATCCCAGGCTTCAGTCAGAGCGATCTTTGAGCATTCCTTCGTCTTCTGGTCAATCTGGAACATCACCATGCTCTGATACAAGTAGATGTACTCAAAAAACCTGAAACAAAGAAGTTAAAGAGGAGTTTGGAGGGGATTGTGAAGCTTGTATCGACAGTAAAGGTCTCACCAACAGAACTGAAAAATGAAGTCAATGTCAAAAACTGTAGTTCCTCAAATGTCCACTTGAAGCTGGCTCCAAAGGTGAGTCAGTCCCTGAAGACTCCCCATGTTCAACTGGGGAGTCCATGGGCAGTTTTGGTCACTATGGATAGTTTCCCCCTCCATAAGAGCTCTACAGAGGTGATTTGTTGATACCAGTGGGGTGTGGCTGCTTTAACTGGCAGGTGTTCAGCCGCAGGCATCTTTGCACTGATTAAGCAGTGATCGGAACACTTTATGGATGCAGCTTCCTAACCAAAGTTCCTAGCTCCATGTGATAACTTAACACTGCACACACTCATCCAAACGTGGTCACTCCTGGCTGCAGAAAACCACCTGCCAGTGGCCAAAACGTACAACATTCAAATTGCAGAATCCAAAACCAGCGGCTAACATCGCAGTTCTCACTTCAAGTTCTCACGCACTGAAAATATGGGACACTTATTTGGGTAGACAGTTTGAAGTATTATGCATATTGATTTTAATTTGAATGGGCACCAGGATGTAAAAACTGCATGTATAGAATAAAACAGCACTCGAAACCCTTGATGCCGTTTAAACAAAATAAGGTTTTAAAGACTTCTTTCTCCCTGGAAGCTGCACCTGAACCACCATCAGCACTGTACGAGAATTTTCCACCAGATTTCAATTCAGGGTTTTTAAAGTATTGTTTGTCTGTCTTATGAAGTCTCTCTTTAAGTTTAATTACAGCACATAGCACATGAACATTTCCCTTCACACTGGATCTGAGACGATGAGGATGGTGGTGTCCACGTACTTTTGTCAGGCTGCTGTTCTTTGCTGTGCGCAGACCAAACAATCCAAAGTCGATAAGCAGGTTGCGTCCTTGTTTACCAGCCAGAGAATATTTCACAACTGCAAACTTTAGTCCAGGCTGAGGCTTTGTGTAACGCTGCAGCTGCAACTAACACAACTCAGTGTGCGCTGAAAAAAGGCAGCTGACAGAGAGGGTCGGGTGTGTGTGTGTGTGTGTGAGTGGAGCAAATTCAAACAGTATTTAAGACCCTTTTTATAACACAGTCAAGTTTTGGGTTACCATTTTGTGAATAAAGCCTTTTAAAACAGAGCAGACTGTGTGTCTGGAATCATACCAGGTCTTTATCACTACTGCTAATCTTTATTTTTTTATTAATTATACTATAATTATATATAATTTTCTTCTTATTGTTATGAAAGATTAAAAAAAAACTTTTTTATACAGTGAAGCTTTATAGTAATCAGTTCAAGCAACTTTTGGGTTGCCAGATTTGTAAAAAACAGTACAGTATTGTATTTCTGATGAGGTTATGGAGAAAAACAATACTGCAGATGAATATGAGCCGGGTTGGAGATTATTTACAGCTGCAGCTTGTTTTGCATTAAGTCCTCACTCTAACTGCGTGCAGCAGTAAAACGCACGCTCTTCAACAACGTGTTTATTTACTGGTCTCACCTCTGACATGGGGTGTGCTTCTTATGCTGCTGCAGGACTCGGATCCTCTGGTTCAGGCCATCGTAGGAGACGGCGGCTCGGCTGTTCCTGCCGGTGCTGTGGTCGTACACAACCCACCTTCCCTCCCCCTGCAGCGGGGCGACGCAGGGCCCGTCCGCCCGGGACGCATCCAGCCGCGGGAGGCCGAAGACAGAGGCCCCAGCAGCGGCCACAAACACGAGCAGAAGTTGGTGCATCGTGCTTGGAGATCCCGGAGGTCCGTTAAATGATAACAGCTGCGGTGCTGGCTGGAATAAGGAGGACGGGTTTTCCTGTTGTACTTTCAAAGTAAAAGCACGAGTTACACTGGAGATAATTAACATTTTTCTCCAGATATTACAAAATAAAATAAAAAAATAAATTAAAAAAAACATAAAGATGACTCCATGAAGCTTGTTTCCGCCACTGTTTTTTTTGTACATAAGTCACTTATTTTTTCAAAATTTCGACTTGGCTCTGCCTGATTTTTTTGCCCACACTATAAAACTTAACAGTATATCTTAATAAAAGAAGCAAGTTCATTTACTTAATCTGCTGAAAAGTTGTAGCCACTCATTCCCATTGTGGGGATATTCGCCATCCCTGCGTAGCAGCACTTGCGTTTTACTTAGGTTACACAGTGAACAACTCTACTTGGCTAACTTAGCATAAGAGAAACACTCGACAACATCTTCTCCGTTGGCTGGCATTCTTCATGCTGCGTACAGTCAGCCGTTTATTCAAAAAACATATACAAGGTAGTGGTGCGCGTGGGCACCTGCATGGACACTGACGTCATCACATCATGCATGTCTAATTGGATGCTGATAAACATGGCTTTGCCCTATTAGCAAAATATGCTTAACACCCATAAATTAAATAGAATTAAAAATGAATTGTTGAAGTCCTAACTCAGCTGTTTTGAGTACAATTAAATATGTTGAGCATTTTAAGTTGTGGTAATATAGTTCCAGTTGGTTCCACTGACTCATTTTCTTAAACACCATTTCATTTTTCATCTTTCAGTCATTGTTTCTATTTTAGTTTTTAAATAATCACATATCAAATATGTATACAGATAATTGTTAACGATCCCCCAAAGTGTAAAGATTTGATGTTTGTCAAAAGACAGAATAATTAATTAAATCAGTAACTGTTAAATAAGTTGATTCACAGAAAATTCACTATTTTAACAAATAATGTTTGTATAAGAACATTTGTAGATTTAAAATAAAGAGGCACTCATGAGCGCTTGGGTGGCTCAATGGAAGAGCAGGTGAACACGCATGCCACGTGGTGGTGCCGATGGCACAGGTTTGCATCCCGTCCTGCGTGACTTCGCTGTCTTCTATTCTAATCTGATGCAGATCCAGGACCAGATAGCAGATGATCCCTGCCACTCTAACAACAGACTGATCTCCATGCTGCCATCAGGGAGACCCTTCTGAAAGGATGAATGAGGAGGAGCTTTTACCCTCAAACCATCAGACTAATGAGACTGCAACCTAAGCCCATCCCCACTACTCATTATCCACTCCTAGACTGCTAATTGGCTATTATTTAAAAATAAATAATTTCATTGCGTGTTATACTTGTATAACAGTATACTTGTGTTTGTGAAAAATAAACTGGAAGCTTGGATGGATGTTGGAAGACATTCTGCAAAAACGAATATAACTTTTTAAAAATACAAAATAAATAAAAAATACAAACTAATAAAACTTTTTATAATAGTATAAAGGGCGTTAATTCATTTATTTATATAGACTGTTTGTTTCCTGGGCTCCTCTTAATGCGGCTATTTCATTTTGCGTCACGGTGTGTGCGGCGCGGCCTGATGACATCATGCTAGCCAACATGGCGAAGAAACAACGTGGGAAAACGAGTTCGTCGTCAAAGACGGAGGACAGCGAAAAACGCACGGAGAGTTTCAGCTTGACTCTGGAGTCTAGCGACGATGAGGCGCCAGAGGAGGTGACCTTTGAAGACTCCAAAGCTGAAGCTCTGCGGACCATGAAACAGGCGCTGGACACGGCCAGAAGGTAGCTAGCAGCTAGCTAACCAGTGCAGAGACTGTTAGCCCAAACGCAATTCAAAATCTGTCGTATTTACGTGTCTCTCAGCCAGTGAACAGATTAAATTCATAGTAAGAGATTAAATTCATAGTAAGCGATTAGTTTGATTTGTACGTGGGCACGTTTCAAATCCGCAGCGCGAAGTTGAGCAAAAATTATGTCCACAACGTTTATATTTTTGGGTGCTATTTGAGTACGCTCACTGTGTCATGATGGACCGCGCACTCAAAGGCCTCTTTATTAGGCACACCTGTGCCATCAGTAACTGTTCTGCCATAAATTACAGCCGCGGTGACGTCAGGTATATTTTACCTCTGGGGTAACGTTTGAAGGTGGTGTTGTCCAGCACCACGAACGTATCAGTACGTTATTCCGAGGCGTTTGTCGGGTTTTGTAGTGTTTTCACACACGAGGGAGCAGAATTTAGTACAACACCATCACAGTATGTGATGACGTGATCAGTAACGACATGTCTCCTGCTTCATTGGTGTTCTTGCTTCTTAAAGAGAAGCTGTACCGTGGTATGTTTGTGCCGTGGTTATCCGTGAAACTGATGAAATGCTTTTGTGTTTGCAGAGAAAAGGAGCTGCTAAAGAGAAGAGGAGGAAGAGACAGGAGCTCTTCCAGGAACAGAAGGTGTGCGCATGCATCACGTTTAAACAGTTTCAAATACTTCGAACCATGAAGATGAACATGTTTTGTACCAGTTTAAACTTTTTACTCAAAATGCAACACAACAAAAATAAAAGGTTCCTCTATCTGCCTGTCAGTGTGACCCTAATGCTGCACAAAAACAAACAAAAAATAGTTAAACAAATGGCAAAACAAAGGCATCAGATTGTTGGCATGCTGGTGTTGGCTCAGGTAGGAGTTGCTGGTGTGGTTCCAGACCCAGAGTGTTTTTGTTTCACCTTTTTTTCTGTCAGTGTGTGAACCTGTAGTTTCAGACTGTCCACTGAATTAATGCAGTTTTTTCCACAGAAAAGAAAACTCTTATCGGCTGATGTGTTGGAGGAAATCGACTCGGCCCCTTCAAAGTAAGATTACTCATCTAAATCTTGGATTTTTCACCATTTTCTCCACCACCTCAATCAACACTCAAACCTGTTTTTTTTCCTCCAGGAAGCAGAAACAGTCTGTAGATGAAGGTAAAGAAGCTTTCTTAATAAATCCTTAAACATTTAGCTGATGCTGTTGAAAGGCTGGACCCTGCTGTGTGGAGCAGCAGAATGAGTTTCAGATCTGTGACTTAACCTGTCCTCACCCAGGTCAAGAGGAGGGAGAGGAAGACGGGAAGAAGAAGAAAAAGAAGAGGAGCGGGAAATTGGCAGATGCCCGAAAGTATGTCAATGTCGTTTTTCAATTATTTAAATTTAATTGAGTTTTTCATACACAGAGCAGACCCTCCAGGTTCTTTGTTACTGTTTAGTTAGCCTGTCAAACAGCTTGTGCATTAGACATTACCAGGAACAAATAGAAACAAAAATGTATGTAGTTTAAGACAAATTCTCAGAAACTATTAATTTTTTATGTAATTGAATGACTGCTTGCTCTTATTTTGAAAAAAGTCAGTCACTGTTGACCTGTTAGCCCCGGCCCATCCACATGAGTTTCTCTTCCCAATTCTGGAGATCCGGAGTTATTCTAACCAGAACAGGTTAATGTGCACAGAGCTCATCAAGATGAGAAAGCAGAATGAGGAAAACCATCTCCAGTTTTGGTGCACGATGGTGGAGCTGGAGTTCATTGGCAGGAGACGAGACTTGCTGAAGAAGCAGCTGATTATTTTTTTTAATGTCATAAAGTTCTCTGCAAATAAAATTTTGGTAGATGAGAAACTTAAATTCATTGATGAAATTCTGTGTGCAACAAAATGAGCTCCTCTACTATATAATCTAAACCTGTTACTAAGCACTTCACTGCCTGCTGGACCCACTGATCAGAGTCAGCCTCTTGATTCTATGAAAGGACATGCTGGTGTTACTGAGGAATTACCAAACCGATCCTGACCATTACTCACTAAAATGAAGCTGATCAAACACCTTTCCTTTTTTTCCCTTCCTTAAATTCATGTTCAGTCTGAAGGGGAAGTACACGGTGACGACGACGAAGGAGCGAACATTGACGTCACTCCAGCAGCAGATGGCCTTGGAGTTCATCCAGTCCAGACTGTATGGACCGGGAACCTGCAGGACCACAAGTAAGCAGGCGCCATCGACACGGGTTCAAATACAATGCAGCGACATCAGAACGATGCTTTCCAGCCATTTGTGATGTCTGTGGAATGATTACGTTTGACAGCCTATTTTTAAACACAGGTTATGTCAGAGGACTAAAAGCTTCCAGCCTGGCCACCTCATATTTCCCTGAAAAAAATCCAGGGGGCGTGACATACTTCTTCATAGGAAAACTAACAGATTTTTAGCTTTCTACTGTTTCAAGCCTTTTCTGAGCAGCGTTTTCTGTGGAGCCATTTTCAAATGGCTATATCTCAAGAACTACTTCAGCTCTCTCATTCAAATATTTTTAGGTCAAATATCAGGAATATGGGATTTCAAAAGTGCAGCTGAAGTTCCAACATCAAATTCCGAGAGCTTTGATTTGCTTCAGTATTTGATAGCACAGCCTGCGATGCCATTTTTGATCTGTAGAAAGAACAAATTCAGAGATACAGGGTTGATATTTATAACACAGATTCCCCACATATGAGGTGTACTATATACCATAAAACTACTCTGATCAATCATCATGGAAGAAAGTATTTTCATGCAAGTTCATTGATATATTTAAAAACAAAGACACAATCTGACATTTGACCTTCCTAGAGAGATTTGGTGTCTGGTAGTAACACAATTAAGGTTTTGAAAATTTGATATTTTTTCATATGTTGACAGATTTTTGATAGAGAGCTGAAGTTTAACAGTGTGTCTCATGCACGGGGCTAAATGATGTGTCAACCATTGCCCCAGCGGTCTTCAGCTACAGAAATAATGGAACATGAAAATTGATGGAATGACCCAGAAGCTAAATCATGAAACATCATGTCCTGCTGCTGCAGTACAGATATTAAAGCTATAATAACCTACAGATGTAGGTAATGATTGAATGGTTTGTCACTCTAAAGTGGTTAAGTTTTGGGACATTTTGCCTTCTTCTGTTTTATTAAAAAAAAAAAAAAAAAAAAAGCACCATTTCCCGACTTGAGGAAATTTAATTATT